>NC_012876.2:43712902-43794265 GCF_000003195.3 Sorghum bicolor
CTGAGCGAAGTGCACCGCCAGCGCTAGCGCCAGCGCCAACAGTAGGCAAGTTCCCGAATCTCCCCTGTTCTACTGCAGTTCAGTTAGTCCTACAATGATCAAGCACTTATTATCCCTGTTATGTCCACTTTGTAGGCTTATCTAGAACTGCATCCACGGGCATTGAATCAAATGAACCAACTGACCTAGCTTGGAAGTACTGCACAATGCCAGATGTGAACAAGAAAGGTTCTCTCCAGTGCACCTTCTGTAGCAGCATCTATCATGGTGGAATAACAAGAATCAAGTACCACCTTGGTAAAGTTCCTAAATCCAATGTTGCGAAGTGTAAAAAAGTTCCATCTGAGTGGTTTGGCGGCTAAGAGGTGTAGCACGAACCTCGTCCTCATTACGACACCACAAGAACCGACCCACAAGTGAGGTAACTCAATGACCCGAGCAATGCACTATAGTTACCTTTTGGCTCTCCACCGAGAAGGTACAAAACCGCTCACAATCACCAGGAGATAGCCACAAATAATGACCAACTCGTGCCAATGCTCCTCCGCTGCTCCAAGCTATCTAGGTGGCAGCAACCACCAAGAGTAACAAAAAAACCACAGCCAAATCGATCCCCAAGTGCCACTAGATGCAATCACTCAAGCAAATGTACTTGGAATCACTCTCAATCTCACAAAGATGTTTAATCTATGAAGGAGATGAGTGGGAGGTGTTTGCTTAGGCTCAATGGGATGTCAAGTATGCTAGAATGCTAAGAGGATGAGCCATAAGCCGGCCAACACGTATTTATAAGGTCCTCAAACAAATAGAGCCGTTGGCTCTTTCACTAGACTGAACTTGAGGTCACCGACGCACCACAGGGAACCGCTAGATGCTCAAGCCCAACGTCCGGTGCCCTAAAAACTGCCACGTGTTGCCCTTTCTACATTCATGCATCGATCTCTAACGGACATCTGCAGAGCACCGGACGCGTCTGGTACTCACCGGACCCATGCGTATAGAGGTCTGCAGAGATGCTCGATCACCGGACGCTGCACCGGTCTCATACGCAGGGAGGTTCGCAAACGGTTTGCACACCAGACTCATACCACCGGACGCACCCTGAGCGTCCGGTGCTCTCAGTCAGAGACGCCCACTGAGCTCAGGCCACACCGGACGCACAAACAGGGTCAAGCCCGCGTCCGGTGCCTGGCTTCCGGTGCCTAACCATAGCTAAGCTAGGCACTGACAGCACACCGGACGCACAGACACAGCGTCCGGTGCCTCCGTGGCTAGTGTCCGGTTTGTGTTTCTCAGCAACTTCTCCAAATTTCCCACCGATGCAATAGAAAATATGCACTTCATTTTCTCAAAAAGCGCCGACACCACAATGTGTAAACTAACATGTGCACGTGTGTTAGCATTTTCACAATCATTTTCTTCAAAGGAGTTAAGTTAGCTCACTAGGTTCTAAAAGCATGCACATGAACAATGACACCTAGTGGCACTTGTTAACCACTTAGCCAAAGAATTCTCCTTTTTATAGTACGGCTATCTATCCCAAATGTGATCACACCCTCTATGCTGTCTTGATCACCAAAACCAAAACCCTAAGCAATACCTTTGCCGTGATCTCCATAGGGTTTTGTTTTCCTCTTTCTTCTTTTCCAAGTTGAGCACTTGATCATCTTGTGGTCATCACCATCATCACCATGATCATCACTTGCTCTATCACTTGGCATGTACCAACCTCATTAAGTCTACACATACTTAGGATAGAGGTTAGTACTAGGGTTTCATCAATTATCCAAAACCAAACTAGGGCTTTCAATCTCCCCTTTTTTGGTAATTGACAACACTTTTTACAAAGATTTTCGATAAAATTTTCTTGGATTCATGTTGCTTGCCCAATCATTTTACCATGTGCAAAGGTTATGGACAAGTATCATAAACCCAAATTGGTAGCAATTGCTCCCCCTACATATGTGCTAAGAGTTTGGATTTGAAAGCTTGCACATATGCTTGAATAGGAATTATAGGAGTCAATTTATACCAACTGATGCTAAGGTGTAAAGAATGGACCGTTGAAGCGTGATACCAATTGGAGTTGCCAATGTATACCATCCTTAGCACCATTAGTAACTAGACATTCACAAAACTAGAACACCCCGTGAGATCAACATTATAAACAAGGTGCTAGTACCGCTTGTGAAACAAGTAATCGTCTAGTTACACTACCTATGCATGCTAGTTCTTCATTTCATCAATCAAACCTACAACTAGCACACATCACACAAGCAAGGTATCGGAGAGAAAGCTTCTCAAGCTAATGCTAATGCAAGGAAACATATGTGATGCACATTCAAATGCAACATACAAGTTTATGAGCATGCTCCCCCTACTTGTGTGCTTCAAAATTATAATTAATCCCCTTCTTTTATCATGTTTACTTCCCTATCTTTGTACTTCTTTGTAATTTCTCTCCCCCTTTGTCATCAATGACCACAAAAGGTGAGCTCAAATTTTAGATAGGTTAGTGTTAAACAATGTGAAGTGAGATCATTTTCCCAAATTGGTCCAATCTAGATTACTAGCCTAAGACATTTAACTCGGTTTGATCCAAGGACAAGCTTCTTCACACCTCCAAATAAGGGTTATTGAAAGGATCAAGATGCCCAAGAGGGGGGTGAATTGGGCTCCACTAAAAATTTAAGCAACCTATAAGCTCCAACTCAACCCCTTGTGCCTAGTGTGACTAGAGAGCTACCGCATAAAAGTTTTGCAACTTAGTTCCAATCCTATTCTAGCATGGCAATTCTAGGAATGTAAAAACTCAAAGCAATTGCGCAAAGTAAATGCTACAAAGTAAAGGAGTAGTAGAAGAAAGTGCTCGGCGATGTTTTGCCGAGGTATCGGAGAGTCGCCACTCTCCACTAGTCCTCGTTGGAGCACCCGCGCAAGGGTCTTGCTCCCCCTTGGTCCGCGCAAGGACCAAGTGCTCTCTACTGGCTGATTCTTCAACACTTCGTCGTGGTGAATCACCCAAAACCGCTCACAAGCTTGACACGAGCCACCCACAAGAACTCCGGGCGGTCTTCATGCCTCCAATCACCACCGAACCGTCTAGGTGATGGCGATCACCAAGAGTAACAAGCGATGAACTCTCACTTGACCCACACATGGCACTAGAGAGTGGTGGATGCACACTTGACTCTTGGAATTCAACTAGAGAAGGATTCTCATAAGAAAGCACTCAAAACTCAATCCTCTCTAGGCTCTTGCTTCTCTCTTGCTCCCCAAAGTGTTTCTCAACTGCTCAAATGGGCAAGAGACATTCCATGGACGAGGTGGAGGAGTATAAATACACCCCATCAAGTCCAAGGGTCGGCCAACAGTTTTACACTGAAAACAGGATCACCGGACGCTGGTTATGTTGCACCAGACGCACTGCACCGAGCGTCCGGTGGCCTCATAACGGCTAACTGTACTCTCTCTGACAGAGCAGTGGACGCTACTTCCCAGCGTCCGGTGACACCGTCCGGTGTGAGGATGAACTTTACATCCTCCCTGAGTTTAGGACCCGACGCTACCCAGTGAGTCCGGTGCTAGCGTCCGGTGACCTCGGTTACCTTTTGACCTCCCTGGGTTTAGGACCGGACACTACCCGGTGCGTCCAGTGCTAGCGTCTGGTGCCAAACCCTAGGGACTCAGGCACTCTTACTGCTATCGACCTCATCGGACACACTCACAGAGCGTCTGATGCAGCGTTTGGTGCCAACCTAGGCTTCCAAACTTCGTCGAAATGCGACCGTTACAAAACAAAGTTTGTCCCTCTCGATCTAAGGACTATCTTTGAGCTGCCTAGTGCTAGGTTTACCAAGTGTGCACCACACCTAAACCTAAAGCCTTGCCTAAGTCAATCTACTAGATCAAAGCCCCTCTTAATAGTACGGTCAAAGGAAAACAATGTCCTAAACTATTCTAGGTGCCCTTCTTCACCATATGGCACTTAGACCTAGTCTAGTCTCGATGATGTCCAACCATCCTTTGAAAACCAAAACAATTTCCACTATTAAGTAGGCATGTCCGTCCCTATCCATCGAGTACCTATTACCATGACCTAACACTAATGACTTTGCCTCTACAAAACACACGTTAATCATAGTAATCAATATTGTCATTAATCACCGAAACTCATTAGGGGCCTTGATGCTCTTTCAATCTCCCCCTTTTCGGTGATTGATGACAATAACCTCAAATATGAAGGAAATGATGTTTTCAAATGAATTGGTTTCTATAAGGATGAGACAATAAGAACACAAAGGGATTAGGCATGCTTATATCAACCAAGTCTACCATCCTGCATCCAAAAATATGAGATGTGCACAACAGGATATAATAGCATATGGCTCATAGTACATCGGAGTAAAAACGCAAAAGCAAGGTAAAAATAGCCAACCACATGACATAAAGATATCACAACAAAGCATATGTCATGTCTCACAACCAAGTGTATCTCACAAAGTATCTCACACAAATGCATAAAGGTAAACATGATTCATGAAGTAGCATAAAGCACACAAAGTAATCAAAGCCCTCATTGGCTCTAGCTCCCCCTAACTCTATCATACTCTAAAACCGTCTCCCCCTTTGGCATCAAGCACCAAAAAAAAGGAGGTGGAGGTGGAGCAGTGGAGTCCCACGGCACGGCCTGAAATTGAGCTGCATCATCTGATCCATCGGTCGTCGACTCGGAGGAGGTAGAGTGACCCTCGGATGCTGCACGAGCTGGAGAAGCTATCTGGGTCTGGTCTGTGGGCTCTGAAGCTGTCACTGTCTATGCTGGTGGCTCAAGTCCTGCTGAAGAAGCTAGCACAGTCTCTGTAGTTGTAGCTGACGTCTCTGGCACTGTAGAACACGGTGCTAGTGCTCTGATGAGGCCACGGACGACGACAGGCGCTCGATAGTGGTGACTGAGAGCATAAAAGCTGCAAGAGCCTATAGTGGATAAGGCGTAGGGTCACTAGTTAGAGCACTGTACAAAAAAGAGATATGCTGCCCTACCGACGAATCCAACACTAGCTATGAAGCTATAGTTGACTGCGGGGTAAAGCCTTAGCGAAGCGGGGTAAACTGAGGCACCTGCTCAAAGCCAGAGGAAATGGCATCCTGAGAAACCTGGTGCTGAGGAGTCGAGAACGGCTGACTCTGAGCAGGTAGCTGAAGCGGCGGCTGGGACTGACTCTAAAACCCACTGCGCTGTGAGGCTGGAGTCGGAGGCGTGACCGAAGATGTGCCTGGAAGCTGTATCTGCGGTAGCTGAATCCCTAAGGCGGCCATAAGAGTGGCCATCACGACAGTCTGCTGGGCCTGGAAAGCCGGCTACTGCTCCTGGAAGGTCAGGAGCTGTCTCTGATGCTCGTCCTGCCTGGCCTGCATTGCTGCATTGATGGCAGCCTGGTCTCTGTCCCTCCTAGCCTGCTCCTCAGCTACTCTACGCTGATATGCCCTCATCCCCTCAAGTATAGCAAGCAGAGCTAGATCTATGGCACTAGAAGAACCTCTGTTGACGGTCCTTAATGCTCACATTTAACCATCAACTAATCATAGAAAAGGATCCAAATGCAACCAACACCTAGACTTAGGGTTTTATCTGACAGAATTCCACGAGTTTTGGTGTTTGTCTGTTTCTGCAGGGGGTTATCAGGAAATACGAAAGAAAGGCCCACACGTCGGGTTTACATAGAGATATTAACGTGCCGCGCAATTTTCTATCATCTAGAAGACTCCAGAAGCCACGGGACCAAACGGGAGACGTAACGGAGCCGGGCACTGGGCGCCCGCCCTCCCTTACTGGGCGCCCGCCCTCCCCCCTGGACCAATCAGGGTGAAGTTCGGGGATCATGCTCCACCGACCTAAAGGATCAAGGATAACCGTTCAATCTAAGTCGGTTTGATCCAACGGCCCATATTCACTTGAAGGGACTATAAAACCAGACCCCCCTGGCCCCTGGAGATCATACCTCTTCTACAGAATCAAAGCTAGGGTTTCAATTCTTCATCCAAGTAGAGAGGATCCCTCTAGTTCTTCTAGTTCTACCTCTAGTTCATCTAGATCTAGTTCTAGTTCATCTAGTTCTAGTTCTAGTTCCTCTAGTTCTAGTTCTAGTTAGTTCTAGTTGTTATCTAGAAAATAGGGAGAGAGAAGAGGAGAGCAGAGGAGGAGCCGGATCTGTCGGATCTTCCTCAACATTATACTTTTGCAGCATCTGGTTCGTTCTTCATCGTTCTCCAAGTTCTTCAATTCATAATTCCTGAGTTCTTTAATTACTTTTATTTACATTCAAGTTATTTATTGGATTCCCGCTTGCATCAAGTGCTCTAGTCTTTATAACGCTAGAGTAGTAATTAATAGATTAGACGTGGTGTTTAGTCTTGCGATTACCTGGAATTGCACCCAATCCCACGGATTGTTGTGGTAGCCCTAGGGTAGTGACAGCCCTAACGGTCGACGTATTCCACCACGTTCGGATCGGTGTTTGTAGGACCGTAGTCGGAGCTTCCTAGCCCCTTCTCATCTCTTTCTGTGGTTAGTGTTCTGATGTCCCGATATAGATAATCTTGAAGTAATTCTTGATTCTTAGATCAACTAGAGAACTCTCAGGAAACTTCCTCTCTTCCCACCAAAAATAATCATATAGTTATCCTTGGGCGATCTTGGATCTTAATTAGTACACTCACGTTCTCTGTGGAAAATCGATACTCTGGAATACTCCCGGGTGAAGGCTACATCGGTATCCGTGCGCTTGCGGATTTTTCTGTTTGCGTTTAAAGTACCCAACAAGCTTTCTGGCGCCGTTGCCGGGGAAACGGTAGCTGTGCTAGTTTCGAACCAAGTCGTCCGTGTATCCTTTTTCTTTTCCTTTTTTATCACACTCACCTTACTATTTTCACCATACCACATGGATTTCACTCTAAGCATTAATGAGCATGGAATTTATTTCATAGCCACTTCATTTACTCCATGCTCATATGCAACATCTTCACAATCCATTGGTCTCTCCAACATCACCACATTCGAGATCTCCAACCCCCTCTTACTTTCTATTCATAAAAACTTTAAAAGGGCGGTTGTCGATGCATATGTCTATATTAAATATTGTAGATCTCGTTGAGTTGATCTTGATATAGGTCAGCGTTGGAGGGGAAACCACTCGCCGACATAAATTGATGGTTTCCCAAGGACAAGCTTAGCGTCCTAAAATAAGCACTGATAAGATCGTAACATAAGCTTTTAATTATTTGCAACACTACCTTGTGTATTGAGCATATAAGGATAATTGTAAAAATAACCCTTCGGGTATTCTTGTCACTAACCTTTGCAGGATTGGAGCAAGAAGATCGGATGAATGACAAGCACAAGGTATGTCCAACCAATCATCATACAACATTGAATTAAATTCATCCAAACTTGAATTTTGCAAAATTCTAGCTTGGGGGAGTACTTTACATAAAAACATCCTTTGCCATGTTGCTATGTTGGTTGTCCCTACCTTTAAGACATGCTCAATTGGTTAAATACTAATCACACTACTTCATCTCCACTTGAGTAGATCTCTATAAATGCTCTCATGATACCTTTATTTGCTTTAGTATATGTCTAGGTTTGGAGTAGTTTCATATATCTCTTAATTAAGCATGGTGCTTAGCTAGGAATGATGATCTTACTTCCAAGGGATTTTAAATTAAGCATGGTGCTTAGGATAAAATGCCCTCCTGAATCAAATTAGACATGGTGTCTAGGTTGATTTTTGAGCTGATAGTATGCTATAGTAGATATGGGATATTTTGTTGGATTAACCCCTGCAGGAAAACTTTCAATATCGACCTGGGAAGTCCTGAGATAAACTCACATTGGAGACAAAGAGAGAGACACATAAAGTTTAACAATTTACACAAGGAAGGCATAGCTCACAAGAGATGATTCATGGAGGGTGCCACAAACACGATGCACAACCGCTAAGAAAGGAAAGCCTCCACAAGGTGATACTGTACCATCACTCTTCAAGTAAGGTAACATCTTAAGGTACTTGACTATCACTTCTATAAGCTTTTCTTTGGTTCTGGCATTCACATGAATAAAAGAGACAAACATGTATGATTTACAACTTTAGATTAATCAACCCAATCGATTCAACATGTTTAGTCTTTCTACCTTCGTGGTCCCACACTCCTAATCATATAAGCTAAAACGTTGCACGTTCAATCTTTGGAAGATATAAACAAAACATAAGTATACATAGATTATCTTTCCATTAGGTTGAGCGATGTGATCTGACAAATGTTTTAAATATTACACTCATGATCTTATTATCCATTAACTTTGTCTTGCTCACTATGCTTAAGGTTAGAGAGAACAAATACACTTTTGGTTCTGTCGGTGTGTTCCACCAACAGGGCCCATGCACTTGATCTCTGCCTTGTCTCTATGAGCAGGTACACTTCGAGCAAAATATGAAGGAGATTCACAACTCCCAGACTCCACCAAGTGAAGAACTTAGATCTACGAGCATAAACACACTGGAGAGACTAGACACTCAGGCAATCACTGCCCTGAGATGCTTGAGGACATAACTACTGGAGTAACCCGTGGAAGTAATTACTGACTTTCTGCCGATCAAGAGAGACAATCCAGGACGCCCCGTCATCCCGATCTCCATCGGCATGGTGGACTTCCTAGAAGCACTCTGTGACTTTGGCTCCAGCGTCAACATTATGCCCAGGGGAGGCCATTCCTAAATACCTCAGGAGCTGTCATCTACGCTAGTGCTACCAAGATCAGTTTCTACATCAAGGGGAAGAAGGAGACATTTTCCTTCAAGAAACAAGACTACACAAATCCTAGAGCAATCCCGACATGAACCAAGGAAGAGGAGCAACAGGAGGAACAAGAACAAGCAAATCTGTACCGAGTCAGCTAAGATAGTCACGGCAGTTCAAGGAGGTCAAGATCGTCAACTTAAGTCACCGTTCCTGACCAAGAAGGATGACCCCGGTGTTCCAAGCATCGAGTGCACAATCAACGGATATTCTTTTCAGAAGACACTCTACGACATCGGATCTGACGTCAACATAATGGCCACAGTCACTTATCAGCTCCTGCACGGAACCATGCCCCTACAACCAACATACATTCAGCTCGAGATGATTTTAAGGTTATTGACATGGGAGAAGACGAGTACGTTCCACCCATCATCTTTGGGAGACAGTTCCTCAGCACCGTTAAAACAATCATCTACATTGGAACCGGAGAAGTCCACATGAACTTCCCCTCTGAGAAGGTACGCCGCCATTTTAATGAACCTTAACTATATAGTTGAAGACTCTAAGCAGGTCAGGACAAGAAGAAGACGACGCAACCGCAACCAGAGAAGGCAAATCATCAAGGACGGATGAGCAGACTACGAAGGAGAAGTAGTAAGGTCTGAAGACATACAGCTTGATCAGAACTGTCCTGAGGAGACCGTAGCACCGAGTCAGGTGTGTAGAGAGAAGATAGTTATACATGAAGAGCAGGCGCTGCCGGAACCACCGACTACGCCATCCAGCGAATCCCAGGACGACTGAGAAAACGGAGAGTCCCGTTCGGAGGACTTAAAAAAAAACACCGAACGCCTTGCCAAGAGGTAAACTTGGTAGTTATCCTTTTTCCCTTTCAATTATTTAAAATAGTTTGCTTAGTTAATCAGGTTCATATCATCTTAAAAAAAATAATAAAAAAAATGTTAAAAATAGTAAACCCCACGTGAGTATGCTCATGGCATAAAACCCATAAGTACATTCACTGTGGTGGCATAAAAATAAAATAAATATATTCCTGTCCTATAAAAATGAAAATATAAAAATAAATTTATGATCCTACTAAAGAGAGTAACATTTATTGAGGAGGCTCAACATGATAAAGGCTAGGTATTTACGCTAACCCTTAACCAGTTCCACAAAGCTTTGTTGTCTATTTGAGCTTCACAGAATTCAAGAATCAAAGAAGACTAGCAGACGGAGGACATCCTAATCACTGTCAGGGTGCTGCTGACATTCAAATACACCTCCACCACCTGCTAGCTACATCAGAAGAAATTACGTCAAAATCCAGCTTGGGGGAGAGCACCCCCATTTATCCAGCTAAGTATTCTACTCACGTTTATATTTTACTCAAATAATAAAAAGATGCATAATCATAAAAACCCAAATAAAGATTTTGAGCTTATATATATCTTTGCTTAGTTTGATAAATAAATAAATAAATAAATAAAGTTTGCTATGAACCCTCATGATAAGCTTTCACATGGAAATGATGAATAGTTGCTCTGCCATGACTAGTTCTAAAAATTGAAATCTCTCTCAAGTTTAGGCATGACTGTTATTAATTAAGATTTGCTCTAAACCTGAACTTGTGGGGAGAGTACTTGATCTAAAGTCTAAGTCGTTAACGGATACGATATGGGAAGGTTGAGCTGCTGTTTATCTGTTCCTAGAGATGCTAGAATTCTGGAGAATTTTATCTTTGAAAATCTTTAAATTGTTGCATGATGAGTTCCTGTATGATGAGAGTTTAAATTCCTACCACAGCCATATATACATGCCTGCTAGACTATGAACCACACATTTACTTTACTACTTATGAGCATTGAGTGTGGTCAAGCTGTGTAGACCCTTAGGAGCTTGTCATGTGGTTAAAATCAAGATTCACTTGCACGTTGACTCATACATGCTACTTCTACTCCGGAAGTACCATCCACATATATCCATCCATTTCCATCTCCAGAACCACCCAAAAATATTCTACCCCTAATCCGGGAGAGAATAGCCAAAAACATTCTCCTATTTCTGTTATTTCCCGTGAAATAAATGCTCAAGTTATCTTGGTTACTACCACTTGCTATATTATTTCAAGAGATGAATGCTCTAAAAAAAAAGAAGAAAAAAATACGAGGAAATAAAAAGGGGCAAGTGCCCGGAACCTCAAAAGAAAAAAAAGTGAGACGAGAGGTAAAAATGGACAAGTGTCCGACAGTAGAATTAGGGGTACAAGATACCCACCTGAGAGAAAAAAATATATATATAGAGCATCTCATTCTCCTCAAAAAGTTTCAAAAGAGCAAGGAAGGTATGTATCCCCTCAAAAGAGCATAAGTAGAATTCGACTTTCACCATTGTTATCACCATCATCACCATACACCATTCATTTGCCACACATGCACATCTTGATTTGACTTATTGACTTGTTCTTCTGGATCCATGGTTTGACTATGCAATAAATGTCTTCTAAGTATGTATTAGTTGTCTCCCACCTATGAGCTCCAGATATCAAAAGCCTTATTAGAGTAGGGTGAGAGAGAAGGCAATGCCACTATGCCTTATACCACAAATACCACATACTTTTAGAGAAGGCATACACCATTAATGCCTTGGTAAGGATCCAGAAATACCACAAAAGAGAGACTAGAGAGAGTCATACAAAGAATCTCTGAGTTTTATTTGAAAATCTGCAAAAACTCCAGAGCTATAGTTAATCGAAGAACAAGAGACATGGCGCTTGACTAGACCGTTCTATCTTTTAACTGCTTAAGACACAAGTGACGGTTGCAAGCCCCATGGTGGAAGGTAAAATGAGTAAGTTTAAATCTTAACAGTTACCCTAACCCAGAGATGAGATCTTGTTTAAATGCATGTGCATTTTTAAGGCATGAAACCACTGCAGAAACTTTTGAGTCTATCTTTGCTCAGGGACGAGCAAAGGTTATGCTTGGGGGAGCTTGTTGACGGTCCTTAATGCTCACATTTAACCATCAACTAATCATAGAAAAGGATCCAAATACAACCAACACCTAGACTTAGGGTTTTATCTGACAGAATTCCACGAGTTTTGGTGTTTGTCTGTTTCTGCAGGGGGTTATCAGGAAATACGAAATAAAGGCCCACACATCGGGTTTACATAGAGATATTAACGTGCCGCGCAATTTTCTATCATCTAGAAGACTCCAGAAGCAACGGGACCGAACGGGAGACGTAACGGAGCCGAGCACTGGGCACCCACCCTCCCTTACTAGGCGCCCGCCCTCCCCCCTGGACCAATCAGGGTGAAGTTCGGGGATCATGCTCCACCGACCTAAAGGATCAAGGATAACCGTTCAATCTAAGTCGGTTTGATCCAACAGCCCATATTCACTTGAAGGGACTATAAAACCAGACCCCCCTGGCCCCTGGAGATCATACCTCTTCTACAGAATCAAAACTAGGGTTTCAATTCTTCATCCAAGTAGAGAGGATCCCTCTAGTTCTTCTAGTTCTACCTCTAGTTCATCTAGATCTAGTTCTAGTTCATCTAGTTCTAGTTCTAGTTCCTCTAGTTCTAGTTCTAGTTAGTTCTAGTTGTAATCTAGAAAATAGGGAGAGAGAAGAGGAGAGCAGAGGAGGAGCCGGATCTGTCGGATCTTCCTCAACATTATACTTTTGCAGCATCTGGTTCGTTCTTCATCGTTCTCCAGGTTCTTCAATTCATATTTCCTGAGTTCTTTAATTACTTTTATTTACATTCAAGTTATTTATTGGATTCCCGCTTGCATCAAGTGCTCTAGTCTTTATAACGCTAGAGTAGTAATTAATAGATTAGACGTGGTGTTTAGTCTTGCGATTACCTAGAATTGCACCCAATCCCACGGATTGTTGTGGTAGCCCTAGGGTAGTGACAGCCCTAACGGTCGACGTATTCCACCACGTTCGGATCGGTGTTTGTAGGACCGTAGTCGGAGCTTCCTAGCCCCCTTCTCATCTCTTTCTGTGGTTAGTGTTCTGATGTCCCGATATAGATAATCTTGAAGTAATTCTTGATTCTTAGATCAACTAGAGAACTCTCAGGAAACTTCCTCTCTTCCCACCAAAAATAATCATATAGTTATCCTTGGGCGATCTTGGATCTTAATTAGTACACTCACGTTCTCTGTGGAAAATCGATACTCTGGAATACTCCCGGGTGAAGGCTACATCGGTATCCGTGCGCTTGCGGATTTTTCTGTTTGCGTTTAAAGTACCCAACAACCTCCTACCTCGTGGTCGTGCTGCCTTGGAGGAAGATCTAGAATAGGGAGACAATAATCATCGTCTGAGTTGTCTGAAGCAAAATCAATCTCCTCCCGAGCCTCAGCGTCTGCAACTGCCCCAATAGCTGTGTCCTGCTCCTCCTTTGTCTCTGGGACTGCCCCTGAACTGCGGGTAGCCCTAGGTCAAGGTGGTGGCACCCAGCCACTTGGTGTTGGAGGAGGAGGTGGAGCTCGAAGATCATGGTGCGCTCTCAGCATCTGTCGGGTGTCGTAGTGCGGAAACACCGTTTCAGCGTCTGTCAACTCTCTCTGAAGGTGAGCTAGAAGGAGCTGTGGCCTAGCATGAAGAATAAGCAGCGTGATCCAATGTGCGTACGGCAGCTGACAGCGACTGCTAAAGCCCTCTCTAACCGTGTCCTCTATCTCAGACACTATCAAGTCTCACAAGTCAAACAGCCTCTGAGCGATCAGGTGAGCTATGAGCCACTGCTGAATCCTAGTGAACCCATCTCTATAGCCTGGCCTAGGGAGAAGTGTCTTCCTCATGACAAAGTCACGAATCCTAGCTGGGCATTTCAGATCACCCACTGTCCTGCCGGAGCCTGTTGATATTTGGTAACGCAATCAGAATTAATCCACAAGCACACGGATATCGGTGAGCACTTCACCTGGGATGTTATCCAGAGTATCGTATTTATATTTTTACCACTAGGAGAAAGCGTGCATCTGACCAACCCTGTCGATTACTACTAACCTTTAGGCTACAAACTATGTGACTCGATGTGAGTGATGTATAGAGAAGACTACAACCGCACTCTCGTTCTAACCTTGGTATGGATGATCTACTGTTCTGTTGGGGAGGCTCACGGAATCTAGAAACCACAGAGGATGTTCGAGCCGCACCTATAAACCCTATCGATCCTACTAACGGGATATAGGCTACAAAGGTAACTCGGAAATGTCACGTTCCTCGCTACTACCACGGTCCAGCTAGTCAGGGGATATCTGTGAGTATCCTAGCCCAAACACCACATTTATGCTAGAGATGATTACTCTAAACTCTACGCGAAGAGATCAAAGTAAACTCATCAACCAAAGAACAATAAAACAAAGAACTTACTAGAATTTAGAAGTCGAAACACTGAAGAATCCTAGGAGCAAGCCTTGGGTTAGGAGACTTGATCCCGCAGGTACAACCTCGGAGTAGACACCGACAGGTCGGGCTTCCTCCAATCTACACCTCCACTCTATCTCTCTCAATCTAGTAGAACTAGACTACTCTCACATTGGATGCTACACCCTATGAGGTGGGAACCCTAAGGAACCTCTCTCTCTGAATCCTCTCTGTAAAATATGCTAATGAATAATTGGATTCTCCCCTCCAAGGGCCAGGGGGCCTTGCTTATATTGTCTTTTCAAATGAATCTGGGCCGTCAGATCAAACCGACATTGATTGAACGGTTCTCCTTGATCCTTTAGGTCGGTGGAGCATAATCCGCGAGACTCGTGCTGAGCGCCCAAGGGGGGGAGGGCGGGCGCCCTGCCCCCAGGCCCGATCGGCCTCCCGTTCGTTCCCATGGCTTCTAGACTCTTCTAGATGATAGAAAATTGCGCGGCACGTTAATATCTCTATGTAAACCCGACATTAGGGCCTTTCTTCTATATTTCCTGATAACCACCTGCAGAAATAGATAAACAACAAAACTCATGGAATTCTGTCAGATCAAACCCTAATTCTAGGTGTTGTTTGTATGTTGGTCCTTTCCCTTGTTTATTTCATAATTAAAATTGATACTTAAGAACTGTCAACAAATACCCCCATACTTAGGCTTTTACTCGTCCTCGAGAAAAGGATGGTTAAGAAAAATATCTAGGGTTAAAACATTGTAAAGCATTCTCTTCATACTTGCAGGTTGTTGTAAAAATCCACTGTGTACCGTAGTTAGGGAAATATATGGTCAAGAGTAGAGGTCCTTTCTTCTTAATCCTGTCACTTGGAGTTTTTGTATATTTTTTGAAAAGAAATTTATCATACCTTTATCCTCATAGGTTCTCAGGTCACTCATTATCTTTTATATATCTCACTGAGGCTGTTTTAATTTGCAAAAAATTCACAAGCATACTTACCTTGCATTTATTGCCTGATCAAAACAGGATCCGAGGAGAGGAATGCCATACTCTTAGATCAAAGACTTTGGAAATTAAAAACTTGTCAACTCTTACTGGCATATTGCTTATTAGAGGGACCATGGGCTATCATTTTCTTCTTTCTTTTCTCTCCTTCTTTTTTTTTCAGGTGGATACCGAGGTACCCCTAATTCTACTGCTAGACACTTGTCCATTTTTTCTCCGAGGTTGTCGAGCACTTGCTCCTTTTTATTTCCTCAAAATATTCATATTTTTGCATAGCCCATGCCTCTAAAGCAATAATACTTCAGCAGAGTGAATCTTTCTGAATAAATGTCTTGATCTTAGAAGTATGATAAATCTCTCAACAAGGGTCTAACTCGTTTCGAACAAACTCAATACAGAGTAGATAGCTTTTATAATTGTCATAATTAATATTTTTAGGTTTAGTAAGCATATAAAACACTGAGGATGGTGGCTAGAATTTTTTGAAGATTTTGAAATAAATTCTCCAAGCAACAATGATATCAAGAATAAGATACTCATACTCTACCATCTCATATTCCACAGTGACTTAAGCAGCACAGGGTTTTTGAAATGATTTTTCAATAATTGGAAGTTTTTAGGAAATATCACAGAATGAGATTGATCATGATTAGAAACATTTTAATCTTGTTAATTTATCATGTCGGAGACAATATTCTGCATGAACCAAGATATATGTGTATGTGTAAAGTGTGCAGAGTATGTACCTGAATCGTGGAGTGGTGTAGTCGAAGTGCATTTGGTGTGTCGAGGGATCTCCCCCATACTTGTTTTCTGCTTTCTTGCATAAAAGTAAAGTAGAGACACACAAGACATAATAATAATAATAATCTTTATTAATCTTGAGGCATTTATTACAAATGACTAGTAATGAACTGAAGCTAATAATAGATCTAAACTGAATTTAAAGATAAATAACTATGATGCACTGCCTCAAGATCTAATCTAGATAACTTAGCGGCGCTCTAACTCCCTGATCTTCTTATTTGCACTAGCGAGATCATGCCTAAGACCTAGGATAACGGTGTTCTGGTTAGAGAGCTGCCTAGTGATAGAGTTAACCGAGAACTGGAGCTCTATGATGACCTTGTCTAGCCTACGAACGTCCTCATCAATATCTACTATAGTCTTGCGGCGCTTAGGGGGTGTCTCAAGAGCGTTGAGAGCGTGCTTCGGGGCTGCCTTTGGAGGGATGAAACAGACTTTGGCTGCTCTAATTCCCTCGAAGTAAGGCCTCTCCTCCGTAGTGTAGCGGATGCTGCTGATCTCGCCGCTCCGGTTGGTCTTGACTCCAACGACCCGCTCATTAGGCCAGGGTGGCAGGATCCTCGTGCCGGCTGGCACCTTGACGGTGGGCTCCTTCTTGGCTAATGGTCCCTTGAGAAGTAGGGGCTGCGGTGCTGCGGTGAGAACTAGTTGAGCATGGTAGGATTGGGTGGAGCTGCGCTGGCGTGATGGCATGGCTGCTAACTGTCGCTCTGTGTTGGCCAGGACGAGAGCGTAGGCGTCGGGGTCTTCCTTGGGCTTCTTGTTGAGGTCGAAGGGGACGACTTCCCAATCATCGTGGAACTCTTCGGCCATTGGGTTAGCGAGGATCTAAGCAAGCTCTAATAGAATGAGAGAAGGCTTGAATAAATTGGTGTTGAAAACTGACGTCAGGGGTCTGTTTATATAGGGGTCAAAAAGTGCCTCTAGGGTTTGCTCGGGCTACTCCCGCCGCCATGCGTGTGAAACCTTCCATCTGTATGATTATTTAGTTTACCATAAATGAGTTTATTGTGACGGAGGAAATCGGGACTGAGAGGAGACAGGGGCTGGGCGCCCGCCCTCTTCATCAGGGCGCCCGCTTTGTGCCTGGCCCCGTTGTGGGCCCGCTTCCTCGAGCATGCTTCTAGATGCAGACTTTATTCAAAAAATATATACTTGGCCCAAAAACGTTAGATTAAAAAGGTTGGGCTCTAATTCTCCATGGGAAGGTAGAAATAGATCACGTCTATCTCTTCTAATTCTTTATTGGGCTCTAAAAATAATTTAAGACGTTGACCATTTACCTTGAATAACGTACCTTCGTTATTTTGAAGTGTGATTGCTCCGTGGGAGATGAATTGATTACTTTGAATGGTCCTTCCCATTTACTCTGGAGTTTTTCATGCCCGAAAAGCTTTACACTGGAATTAAAAAGTAATACCTTATCTACGGGTGCAAACTCCTTCATCGTGATCCTCTTGTCATGCCACCTTTTGACTCTTTCTTTGTAGATTTTCGAGTTGTGATATGCTTTCTCTCGCCATTCTTCCAATTTTGATAGTTGCATCCTTCTATGATCTCCAGCGACATCTAGGTCCATATTCCATCTCCTTATGGCCCAGTGTGCTTTGAATTCTAGTTCAACAGGTAGGTGGCAAGTCTTCCCGTACACCAATTGGTATGGGGACATTCCAAGTGGGGTCTTGTATGCTGTCCGGTATGCCCAGAGTGCATCAGGTAACTTGTCCTTCCATGCCGTTCCCATCTCATTGACTGTTTTCTAAAGAATATTCTTGATTTTCTTGTTGGAAGTCTCCGCTTGGCCACTTGTGTGAGGATGGTAGGGAGTAGCGATGTTGTGACGGATTCCATGTTTCGACAGATAGTGTTTGAAGCATTTGTCGATGAAGTGTGCTCCTCCATCACTTATCACTACTCTGGGAACTCCAAATCTTGGAAATATAATTTCTTCAAACATCCTCTTTGAACTGATGTTGTCAGCGTGTTTGCAAGGTAGTGCCTCTACCCACTTGGAGACGTAGTCAACTGCCACCAAGATGAACTCACACCTCTTTGATGGGGGAAATGGACCCATGTAATCTATTCCCCAGACATCAAAGAGCACAATCTGTAGGTTGTTGGTGAGTGGTATGGCGTCCCTTGTATTTATGTTTCCGTGCCTTTGACATGGCCCACATCTTCTGATATATTGCTTCGTGTCTTCATACATTGTAGGCCAGTAGAATCCACACTACCAGATCTTTGAATGTGTATGGAATGCTCTGTAATGACCTCCATATGGTGATGAATGACATCTGTCAATGATCTTCCATCCTTCCTCGATGGTCACACATCTTCTGAGTAAGCCATCAGAGCATACTCGGAAGAGGTATGGCTCATCCCATATATGTGAACGACTTTCTTGAATAAGCTTCTTCTTGTTCGCTCCTGGTGGTACATACCCTGAAACCATAAAACTAACAATATCTGCATACCAGGGGTCAGACCTGTTAATCCCGTAGAGCATGTCGTCCCGGAGTGAATCATTGATGGGGGTTTCCTGTGGATTCTTAAAATACATTCAAGACAAGTGATCAGCAACAGAATTTTCTACTCCCTTTTTATCTTTTATCTCTAAGTCAAATTCTTGAAGTAATAAGATCTATCTAATCAGGTGAGGTTTAGCATCTTTTTTAGTGAGAAGATATTTTAGTGCAGCATGATCAGTGTAAACAATTATTTTAGCTCCAACTAAATAAGATCAAAATTTATCAATGGCAAAGACAACGGCAAGAACCTCTTTTTTAGTGGTTGCATAATTAAGTTGAGCTCCTGTCAAAGTTTCGCTAGCATAAGCAATTGCATGATGCTTCTTATTTTTAGTTTGTCCCAAAACTTCCCCCACAGCATAATCACTAGCATCACACATAATTTCAAAAGGCAACGACCAATCAGGGGGTTGAATGATTGGTGTAGAGATGAGTGCATTCTTTAATAAATTGAAAGATGTTAGGCATGCATCATCAAATTCGAAAGGAGCATCCTTGGCTAGCAAAAGAGTAAGTGGTCTAGCAATGAATGAAAAATCTTTTATGAATCTGCGATAAAAACCAGCATGGCCAAGAAAGCTTCGAATTCCTTTTATATTCACGGGTGGCGGTAGTTGTTCAAGTACTTCAATTTTAGCTTTGTCTACCTCAATACCTCTTTCAGACACTAGGTGTCCCAGCACTATTCCTTCTCTAACCATAAAATGACATTTTTCCCAATTAAGGACAAAGTGCTTTTCTGCACATATTTGCAAAACCTTGTCTAAGTTTTCAAGACAACTATCAAAAGTTTTTCCATATACAGAGAAATCATCCATAAAAAATTCCATAATCTCTTCAATCATATCAGAAAATATAGACATCATGCATCTTTGAAAACAAGCTGGTGCATTACATAACCTAAAAGACATTCTACGGTAAGCATAAGTTTCGTATGGGCATGTAAACATGGTTTTGCTTTGATCATCGGGATGGATCGGGATCTGGTGATACCCTGAATATCCATCTAAGAAACAGAAGAACGAATGGTTCGCTAATCGCTCTAGCATCTCATCTATGAAAGGTAAAGGAAAATGATCTTTTTTCGTGGCTTTGTTCCGTTTTCTATAGTCTATGCACATCCGCCACCCTGTGACGGTGCGTTGCGGAATTAGCTCGTTCTTTTGATTCGTAACGACAGTCATGCCTCCCTTTTTAGGCACAACTTGAACTGGGCTCACCCACTCAGTGTGCGGCACAGGATATATAATCCCTGCATGTAGCAACTTTATAACTTCCTATTTAACTACCTCTCTCATCGCGTTGTTTAGTCTACGTTGGGGCTCTCGAGAAGGTGAAATAGAAGGATCTATCGGAATACGATGGGTACAAATCATAGGACTGATTCCTATAAGATCTTGGAGTGAGTAGCCAAAAACTGAGTGATGTTTCTCAAGAATGGTCATTAACCGCAGAGTTTGCTCTTGAGTGAGTTTATTACTAATGATCACAGGAAACTCTGGATTATTGTTTAGGAAAGCATAAATAAGACCGGGTGGTAAAGTTTTAAGTTCTATGGGAGGTCTAGGTGTTTCTACAAACTCATCTAAGGGTTCAGGTTCAGAAGGTTCAGCTTCTTCTTCTATAAAGAAAGGAGCTTCTTCTTCTAAGTCTGGTTCATCAAAAGCTCTAGAGATGCAGCCTTTACCTCCTCCATAGGATCGGGCAAAAGATATGACTCGGTCTTATTATTTAAGGACTGAGAAATCATTATTGTAAATTTGAAAGCATTTCCAAAAGAAATGTGTAGCTTTCCAGTATGACCTTCATAAAGGAGTCTTCTAAAAGGTTGTCCTATCAATAGGTCAAAGTCCCATGTATCAAAGATATAAAAGTTCAAATGAACCATGGAGCCTTCTACCATCAACGGTAGGACATTAATAATTCCAAGACTAGGGACCAATCGTCCCGAAGATTCCTTTATGACCTTTGTTATGGGGGTTAAGACCAAATTTTTAAATAATTTAAGTGCAAAAGATTTAGACATGATGTTGATCCCCACAACAGGATTATAGAGAGCATCAAATTGATCAGAATCATAAGCACAGCGTATAGTTATAGTAGGTGTGTCCAAACGAATCACATCAGAGGAAAGCTCTGACTCCTCCAACCATTCGCTACTCATGACTGCGATAAGCTCTCTCAATTGATGTTTAGTTGGCAAACAAATGCTAAAATGGCCGTTTTGGGGTTTGTCTATAGAATGGTAGTTTGAAATGTTTACAAAATCGGCAAAAAGATCAGATTCTATATCCAGCATGAAATCAGGTGGTGGAATTTCTTCCTTTTGTGGCTCAGAACTTGGGATAGCTAAAGTAGATGGAGAATTTGGTAGAGTGTCTACTTCGGCTTCGTGGGTTTCATCATGAAGGGTATTATCCATCTCAGCTTCTAGGACTCTATCTAGGATCACTCTAGCGTTATCAGTAGGGATGCGAAAGAAAGAACCACTAGACATTGTATGTAGCATTTGTTTATGATCTTTATGCGAAAGAAAGAACAGGGTGTTCAAGATTAAGGTTTGAACCAGATTCTAAAAGATCAGAAAAATGTTTCCAGGATTTTCCCAAAGTTTCATTATCTTTTTGTTTAAAAGATAGGACTTCGAGTCTAAGGTCGCCGATACGGTCGAGGGAATAAAAGTCTAGACAAAAGTTGGGTCGTAAAACTCCCCATTCACCTCGTTGTTGACTTACCTTCTGACTATACCATTGTCTAGCTTCTCCCCTTAAAGAAAAAGGAAAAAGCTTCCAACGTAAAGTTTTATCAGAAATGCCTTCAATGCGAAGACAATCACATGTTTGCTCAAAATCTCTAATATGAAAGGGTTTTCGTCTTCCTTTATTGAAAAGGATAGGTTTTGAATCATGGCAATCAACCTGGAACTTAACGTATACTGGGATGTTTGGATAGGCTGTGATGACTCCCATGGTAAAAGGTCAGTTTCCGAAGTTTTTGCAAATTGATAGATTGATTTAGAATCTTGGTTTTCCATAAGGTAAGAGTAAAGAAAATAAAGAATATAAAAAGATAAGAAAAAATAAAAGTATAAATACAAGATAGTAGTAAGACTCAAGGTTATCTCAGCAAACCGTCTTTCTCCCCGGCAACGGCGCCAGAAATGCTTGTTGATATTTGGTAACGCAATCAGAATTAATCCGCAAGCGCACGGATATCGGTGAGCACTTCACTCGGGATGTTATCTAGAGTATCGTAGTTATATTTTTACCACTAGGAGAAAGCATGCATTTGACTAACCTGGTCTATTACTACTAACCTTTAGGCTACAAACTATGTGATTCGATGTGAGTGATGTATAGAGAATACTACAACCACACTCTCGTTCTAACCTTGGTAAGGATAATCTACTGTTCTGTTGGGGAGGCTCACGGAATCTAGACACCACAGAGGATGTTCGACCCGCACCTATAAACCCTATCGATCCTACTAATGGGATATGGGCTACAAAGGTAACTCGAAAATGTCATGTTCCTCGCTACTACCACGGTCCAGCTAGTCAGGGGATATCTATGAGTATCCTAGTCCAAACACCACGTTTACGCTAGAGATGATTACTCTAAACTCTACGCGAAGAGATCAAAGTAAACTCATAAACCAAAGAACAATAAAACAAAGAGCTTACTAGAATTTAGAAGTCGAAATACTGAAGAATCCTAGGAGCAAGCCTCGAGTTATGAGAGTTGATCCAGCAGGTACAACCTCGGAGTAGACACCGACAGGCCGGGCTTCCTCCGATCTACACCTCCACTCTATCTCTCTCAATCTTGTAGAACTAGTCTACTCTCACATTGGATGCTACGCCCTATGAGGTGGGAACCCTAAGGAACCTCTCTCTCTGAATCCTCTCTGGAAAATATGCTAATGAATAATTGGATTCTCCCCTCCAGGGGCCAGGGGGCCTTGCTTATATATTCTTTTCAAATGAATCTAGGCCGTCAGATCAAACCGACATTGATTGAACGGTTCTCCTTGATCCTTTAGGTCGGTGGAGCATAATCTGCGAGACTCGTGCTGATTGGCCAGCAGAGGAGGGCGGGCGCCTAAGGGGGGAGGGCGGGCACCCTGATAGAAAATTGCGCGGCACGTTAATATCTCTATGTAAACCTGACATGTGGGCCTTTCTTCCATATTTCCCGATAACCCCTACAGAAATAGATAAACAACAAAACTCGTGGAATTCTGTCTGATCAAACCCTAATTCTTGGTGTTGTTTGTATGTTGGTCCTTTCCCTTGTTTATTTCATAATTAAAATTGGTACTTAAGAACCGTCAACAGAGCCCTCACCAAAAGGCTAACGAAAACACAGCGCAAAAAAGTCAACAGGGGGAAGTGCACCGACGTAGGTCGTCGAGGGGGCTCAAAGTTGCCACAGCACAACTGGTGAATCGTGGTGTCAGAAGCCGTCAGCCCCAAAACCTCTTTGGCCCTCTGAGCTATCACCCTATAATCTGTGCCTGCCAGTGTGTAGTGGATATAGCGATGGCCTGGCAAAGCAAGCAGACTTGGGAGACCTGGTAGGTAAGTGAAGTACTGTCTGATATCTGCACCTACCATGTTTCCTAGTACCTCAAGGTCTAGCACCCTATGCTCCCTGAACTAAGTCTTAGCATGAACAAATGCCTGGTACATGTCGTCCTGAACCACCGTGTAGAATCTGGAATGAGCCCTCTGATCCCGGGCTGCTGGGAACCAGGTGGGGAAAGGAGCAAACCTCAACTTTTGAATCTCACGTGTAGGGTCCTGGGTGTAGCCCTTATGTATCCTGGCAGGAGCTGGATGTGGAGCTGGAGTACCACATGCCGGTGTGGAGCGAGCAGACAAGGTGGACTGACCCTGCGTACCAGTCCTGGAGGCAGCCTAGGTACGAGTGCGAGTCGACCTGCAAAGGGGCTGCTCCTCCTGCTGAGCCTATGTCGGGCCCTCTGCCTAGGCCTCTGCCTCTGTCTCCTTCTGTGCTGACTCAGTGACGTCAATCCATACACGCTGACCCCCTAGCATGATGGTGCCAAGAGGGGTCCCGTGTCGTGCCTCAACCTCAAGCACTGCACACCTCTGAGCTTTCGAGAGATCTAACCCAATCCTCAGTGCTCCTAAGTGGCCACCCCTCTCTGCTGCCTCAGCTGCTGCTGCCACTGCCTCTACCACCTCATCAGCCTCTCTGTCATTGGCCTTCCTCTTCTTTGTAGCTAGCTTCTTTCCTTTACCCTTCTCTACAACTGACAGGCGGCGGGGAGGATCACCACCACCGTCACCTCCTGGAGAGCCACCACTGCTAGCTGTTGGACCACTGATGTTTTTGCACCGTGCCATTGCAAGAACCTAAGCCTAAGAAACTGCTAAAAGCTGACAATCTGACACTCTAGAGGCTTGGCCTCAGTCCGTACTCACGGGCTTGGCCCCGAGTTCACTGACACTGCCAAACTGAGACCACGTGCTGCAAGAGATTGAATAGATAGGGTATACATAAGCACACATAATAGCTAGACATCAGAAAAACCAATAGATCACAAGATTAGGTGAGGAACGGGTGCGAATAGCTTACAATCAGATGTTGAGACGCGTTTCGGATGAAAGATCACGATCGGAATCTACCGGAGAACACGAATCAACTCCTCATGGTGCTGCAGAGATGGAACGGAGCAGATTGAGGTTAAAAACCACGTTGTAATTCATTGACACATAAAATCAAACACCTCGAGGGCAGGGTAAGGAAACTCACCCCAAACCCTAAAATCCATGTGAGAGAGGGATCCTTGGGTGCGGAGAAGGAAAGAGGAGGGGCCTGGAGCAGATCAGTCACGGGGAAACCAAACACCACCGGTGGGAAAAACGAGATCGACGAAGGCGGCGGCTGGTCAGCAATTAGGGCACGAACGGCACAGCTGCTGGGCGAGTTCGCGAGAAAAGAAAAGCTGGCTGAATAGACACAGGTCTTGGGGTTATATGCGCTGTTCGCTGGGTCACTGGATGGTCTTAAAGGGGCACCGGATGCGTCCGGTGACCACTGGACTAAAACTCAGAGAGTTTCACAATTCGTCCGACCACCGGACGATGGCCACCGGACGCTTACCCAGCGTCCGGTGCCTCATGGCACGCCTAGGAGAACCACTGGACGCACCTCACCGAACGTGCTCGGAACACTGTTCTAGCGTCTGGTGAGTGCTGTCCAGTAGACTCACCACACCGGATGCGCTGCAGGAGCGTCCGGTGCACCTCTGGCCTGTTTTCAACTTGGAACTTCGCCCGACTTTCACCCAACCAAGTTCCAATTTCAAGAACACTCAAATGAACACAAATTGGAACTGGTATGAGTGACCTCTCTCAAACCCTCAAATTTTCACAAATATTTTGCCTTAGGCATAGTAGTTTTTATGAAAATAGTCAAGTGAAAGCACCAAGGAGCATCTTGTGGCCATAAAGCTAGGGGTTTAAAACATAAGGAGCTTTGAATGCTCCCCCTATCTATGGACGAACACAGCAGATGCTCAAGACATAACCAAAAAGAAACGATAAACCAACAAGCATGCATATGATATGAAATGCAATGCAATACTTGAAAGTAAACTAATGCTTGTCAAGTTTGATCCAAGGTTAAGCTTTTTCACACACACATGGGGGTTATCTTAACCATGTTGGACAAGCCTTATACACAATCTTTTTGTATTTTTATTTTTGGTATGCATGATATGTAAAACAAAAGCTATTTACAAGGTCAACACACAACTTCATTGTTTAGTGAAGTTAGAGAGATCAAGCACATTTAGTTCATTTCTCAACATACAAAATCTAGCTTCATCTAGGGGTTTTGTAAAGATATCGGCCAATTGATTTTCCATCCTCACATTCTCTAGGGATATGTCACCATTAGCAACATGATCCCTAAGGAAGTGATGACGGATGTCAATATGCTTTGTGCGAGTGTGTTGAACCGGGTTGTTTGCAAGTTTTACGGCACTTTCATTGTCACACAACAAAGGTACTTTGTCTAGCAAAGTTTGTTTCATGCAAAGTATTTGTGCACAACAAGCACGAGCGGCAATGTATTCCGCCTCGGCCATTGACAAAGCAACACTATTTTGTTTCTTTGACATCCAAGAGACAAGTGATCTACCTAGGAAGTGGCACCCTCCGGATGTGCTTTTTCTATAAATGCGGCACCCGACATAATCCGAATCGGAATAGCCCACAAGTTGGAATCTTGCACCTTTGGGATACCACAAGCCTAGGCAAGGTGTGTATTTTAGATACCTAAGAATTCTCTTGACGGCAATCAAGTGAGATTCCATAGGCATTCCTTGATATCTAGCACACATACACACTCTAAACATGATATCGGGCCTAGATGCGATGAGGTGGAGTAAACTTCCTATCATGGAACGATAGAGAGTTTTGTCAATTGGGTTACCTCCCTCATCCAAGTCGAGATGCCCATTTGATGCCATTGGAGTCTTGATTGGCTTGCAATCCATCATCTTGAACCTCTTGAGAAGATCTTGTGTGTACTTTTCTTGAGAGATGAAGACCCCTTCCTTCATTTGCTTGACTTGAAATCCTAGGAAGAAGGATAGCTCGCCAATCATGGACATCTCAAACTCCTTGGACATCAAATCACCAAATTCCTTGCAAAAATCTTAATTATTTGAGCCAAAAATAATATCATCAACATAAACTTGGTAAATGAAGATTTCCCTGTTCATTTTCTTGGTGAAGAGTGTTGTGTCAACTTTCCCAATCTTGAAGCCCTTCTCAATGAGGAAGTCCCTAAGCCTCTCATACCAAGCTCTAGGAGCTTGCTTGAGACCATAGAGAGCCTTGGACAACCGGTAGACATGCTTGGGGTACCTAGGGTCTTCAAAACCGGGGGGTTGCTCAACATAGACAAGCTCATTAATGTAACCATTTAAAAACACTTTTCACATCCATTTGAAACAACTTGATATCATGACTAGATGCATATGCAAGTAGGATATGGATAGCTTCAAGTCTTGCCACCGGTGCAAAGGTTTCACCAAAATCAAGACCTTCCACTTGTGAAAAGCCTTTTGCCACGAGCCTTGCCTTGTTGCGCACCACTTTGCCTTGATCATATTTCTTGTTCTAGAAGACCCATTTTGTTCCAATCACTCTTGCATCTTTGGGTCGCTCTTCAAGTGTCCACACTTGATTGCGAGAGAAGTTGTTCTACACCTCTTGCATTGCAATGATCCAATCCGGATCACGAAGAGCTTCCTCTATAGTCTTTGGTTCATCTTCAAGAGACACAAAAGTGTGATGTTCAATAAATAAAGCATGTCTAGAGTGTGTAGTTACACCACGTGATGGACTCCCAATGATGAGATCTTGAGAGTGGTCTTGGAGCAGGTGTGATGATCTTCTTGGCGCCACTTGAGGGGTTGCTTGGGGAGCATCAACATATTGTGCTTGTGCCACCGCTTGCTCCTAAGTGACTTGAGTGTCTTCATGAGAATCTCTCACATCCTTGTCTTCATCTTGTGGTACATGTGAGGTGGATGGTGGCTCAATGATTTGCAAATCATCATCTTCTTTTGGCTTGATGTCTCCCACCGGCATGTTCTTCATGGCATCCCTCAATGGTTCACCACCTACATCATCAAGATTATCACTTGCTCCTTGGAGCCATTAGTTTCATCAAATTCAACATCAAATGTTTCTTCAACCATGTTTGTGGCATGGTTAAAGACCCTACATGCCTTGGACTTTGATGAATAGCCAACTAAGTAGCCAATGTCACATCTCCTTTGGAACTTTCCCAAGTGTTGGCGCTTCTTGTACATGTAGCACTTGCACCCGAACACACTAAAGAATGAGACATCAGGTTTCTTCCCATTGAGCAACTCATATGGTGTCTTCTCTAGGAACTTGTGAGGAAAGAGCCAGTTTGACGCATAGCATGCGGTGTTGATTGCCTCGGCCCACATCTTCTCCGAAGTGTTGTACTCATCTAGCATTGTTCTTGCCAAGGTGATCAAAGTCTGGTTCTTTCTTTCTACAACCCCATTTTGTTTTGGTGTGTATGTTGAGGAGAACTCATGTTTGATTCCAACTTCATCACAATATTCTTCAATATTGGTGTTATCAAACTCTTTGCCATTATCACTCCTAATCTTCTTGATCTTGACATCAAATTGATTTTGGGCATTCTTTGCAAACTTCTTGAATATTGATGCCACTTTGGCCTTGCCTTGCAAGAAGAATGTCCAAGTGTACCGAGAGTAATCATCAACTATGACTAAGAAATATTTGTTGCCTCCAAGACTAGCATATGTGGTTGGTCCAAATAAGTCCATCTGGAGTAGTTCAAGCACTCTTGAAGTAGAGAGATAGGCCTTTGTTGGATGGGTGTTAGCAACTTGCTTGTCGGCTTGACATGCACTCTAAAGCTTGTCCTTTTCAAAGGTCACATCCTTCAAGTCTCTAATCAATTCTTTCTTCATCAACTTCTAGAGTGTGCCCATTCCAACATGTGCTAACCTTCTATGCCACAACCACCCAAGTGAGGTCTTGGTGAATAAGCAAGTCTTTACATCATCTTCATCGGATGAGAAATCAACTACATATAAGTTGTTGTGTCGGAAGCCTTTGACTACCATCTCATTGTAATCCTCCTTGGTCACTATTACTTCCTTCTTCTTGAATAGACATTCAAAACTAAGATCACAAAGTTGTCCAACCGAGAGCAAGTTGAAACTTAATGATTGCACATAGAGCACATTGGTGATGGAGTTGTCATTTGATATAGCAACCTTTCCTAGACCCTTGACCTTGCCTTTTGAATTGTCACCAAATATGATCTTCTCTTGGTTGTCAACATCTTCATCAAGTGAGGTGAGCATCCGGGGATCTCGTGTCATATTTTGAGTGCAACCACTATCAATTACTCAATGTGATCCACCAGTCTTGTAGTTCACCTACACACAAGAGATCAAGCTTGAGATTTAGGGACCCACATTTGCTTAGGGCCCTTGACCTTCTCTACTAGTTGCTTTGGCACCCAAATCTTCTTTGGGCTTTGCTTGCTGGGTGGCCCCATGAAGCTAACCTTGACCTTGCCACTTCTGTCTTTCCTTACAATGTAGTGAGCATTAAAGGCAAATGGTCTAGCATGCTTGGGCAAGGGTGGTGGTAGTGGTGCCTCACACTCATGAGCAAAGTGTCCTTCTTGACCACACTCAAATCATCTCTTTAGCTTTGGCTTGCTTGAATGATCAAGAGTGGTTAGTGACTTGATGAGCTTGCTTTGGTGAGCCTTGTAGCCAATTCCACTTTTGTGAACTTTGAAGGTCCTTCCCTTTTGTGAACTTTGCTAACCCCTTGGTTAGGTGTTCCTTCTCTTTCTTGAGCTTGCTATTCTCTTGAGTTAGCTTCTTGATGATTGGGTCATTGTTGCTTGCTAACTCTTCTAAGATGAATGACTCATCTTCTTCTTGCTTGTCATACATCAAACCAAACTTGAGATATTGGTTCTCTTCCTTGAGAAACTTGTTCTCATATGCAAGCTTCTTATCTTGATCAAGTGACTCAATCACTATTGTGTTGTGCTTGGCTCGCTCTTGTAACTCTTTCTTGAGCTTAGCATTTTCTTCCTTGATCTTGATAGTGTTCTCATAGTTCTCAGCCACTACCACTTTCTTGCCCTTGCAACCAACACATTTGCTTGTGCTTTCCACAAGTAAGTCATCACAAGATGTGGCTACATCAAGCTTAGCAACATGGTTAGTAGCATCATGTGTTTCATTGATTGCAAGATCATAAGCTATCTCAAGGTTGTCATAGTTGGCTTTTAGAGTTACAAGTTCTTCCTTCAAAGCTCTATGTCTAGTGATAAGCTCATCATGAACACTCTCAAGTTTATCATGTTTTTCTTTGAGCTCTTTTAAAAAGAGTTTGAGCTCTTGAGCTTAGTGGTCATGATCTCATTTTGATCTCTAACCTCATTACTAGATTCAAACTTTTCTAGAAGTGATTCATTTTCAAGTTCAAGTTTTTCATTTTCACTTCTAGTTTTTCCTATGACCTTAGTGTATTTATTTAGCAATTTTACAAGTTCGTCATAAGATGGTGATTCATATTCACTATCACTCTCACTACTCTCATCCTCACTTTATACCTTCTGGTCACCCTTGGCCATGAGGCATAGGTGTGTAGAGGATGTAGATGGTGGTGAAGATGATGGCGATGAAGCATCAATGGCAATGGCGACAACCTTCTCATCATCACTTTCGTTGCCGGAGGAGTCACCACTTGAGCTTTCAATGTCGGTGAGCCAATCACCAACAATGTAAGCCTTGCCATTCTTCTTCTTGTGGTACTCCTTCTTCTTGCCACCTTTCTTCTTGTATTGCTTCTTGTCGTTCTTCTCTTCATCGCTTGAATCATCTTGCTCCTTGTTCTTCTTCTTGTACTTGTCCTTCTTGGGCTTTGGACATTGGTGAGCAAGATGACCAAGTTCACCACAATTGTAGCAATCCATCTCGGAGATGGGCTTCCTCTTGCTACTTGTGAAGAACTTCTTCTTCTTCTTGGAGTCAAAGTTGACTCCATTCTTGTTGAGCTTCTTCAACATCTTGGTGGTTCTTCTCACCAAGAGGGCAACGGATGCATCATCATCACTTGAAGTTGATGACTCAACTTCAATCTTCTTGGCTTTGCCCTTGTGAGAAGCTTTGAGAGCCAAGTCTTTCTTTTCCTTCTTGGTCGATGAGGAGCCATCTTAGGGGTTTATGTGCATGTACATTTCATGAGCGTTAATCTTCCCCAATATATATGGACGTTGGTGTGGCGGTGGAGAGATCGCCTTGATGAAGCACGATTACTATGTGCCTATATTTCTCAATGGGTTGAACACATAATATCTTCCTTGCCACATCCGTCACACTCATTTGATTGAGCCTAACTCTATTTAGCTCCTCTACAATGACATTCAAGCGAGAATACATTTAATTAGCATTTTCTTTTGGAAGCATTTCAAATGTATTAAGCTTGTTCATCACAAGATGAAAGCGTTCCTCACTCTCACTCTTGGATCCCTCATGGAGCGCACAAAGTTCCTTCCATAAAGCAAGGGTGGTTTTGTGGTTCTGAACGCGGTTGAACACCTCTTTGCAAAGGCCTATAAAGATGTGGTTTTTGGCCTTTGCATTCCACTTCTCGTTTTCTTGTTCTTGTGGAGTAAGCTTGTTCTTGTGGAGTAAGAACGATGTCTTTTGCCGGAGGGGTAAACCCTTCGGTCGCAGCTTTTAGGCACTTAGTGTCACATGCCTCAAGGTATGACTCCATCCGTATTTCCAATACGAGAAGTCATCCCCATCGAACATGGGTGGCGGTCTATCCCCATTAGACATCTTTCTCTAGGTGGTGAAGCCTAAGTAATGAGCACTAGGCTCCGATACTAATTGAAAGGATCAAGATGCCCAAGAGGGCGGTGAATTGGGCTTCTCTAAAAATTTAAGCAACCTATAAGCTCCAACTCAACCCCTTGTGCCTAGTGTGACTAGAGAGCTACCGGATAAAATTTTTGCAACTTAGTTCCAATCCTATTCTATCATGGCAATTCTAGGAATGTAAAAATTCAAAGTAATTGCGCAAAGTAAATGCTAGAAAGTAAAGGAGTAGTGGAAGAAAGTGCTCGGCGATGTTTTGCTGAGGTATCGGAGAGTCGCCACTCCCCACTAGTACTCGTTGGAGCACCCGTGCAAGGGTCTTGCTCCCCCTTGGTCCGCACAAGGACCAAGTGCTCTCTACGGGCTGATTCTTCAACACTCCGTCGCAGTGAATCGCCCAAAACCGCTCACAAGCTTGACACGAGCTACCCACAAGAACTCCGGGCGGTCTTCGTGCCTCCAATTACCATCAAACCGTCTAGGTGATGGCGATCACCAAGAGTAACAAGCGATGAACTCTTACTTGACCCACACAAGGCACTAGAGAGTGGTTAATGCACACTTGACTCTTGGAATTCAACTGGAGAAGGATTCTCACAAGAAAGCTCTCAAAACTCAATCCTCTCTAGGCTCTTGTTTCTCTCTTGCTCCACAAAGTGTTTCTCAACTGTTCAAATGGGCAAGAGACCTCCCATGTTCATGGTGGAGGAGTATAAATACACCCCATCAAGTCCTATGGTCGGCCAACTGTTTTACACTAAAAACAGGGTCACCGGACGCTGGTTATGTTGCACCGGACGCACTGCACCGAGCGTCCGGTTGCCTCATAACGGCTAACTGTACTCTCTCTGACAGAGCGCCAGATGCTACTTCCTAGCATCCGGTGACACTGTCTAGTGTGAGGATGAACTTTACATCCTCCCTGAGTTTAGGACCGGACGCTACCCGGTGAGTCCGGTGCTAGCGTCCGGTGACCTCGGTCACCTTTTGACCTCCTTGGGTTTAGGTCCGGACGCTACCCGGTGCGTCCAGTGCTAGCGTTCGGTGCCTAACCCTAGGGACTCAGGCACTCTTACTGCTATCGACCTCACCGGACGCACTCACAGAGCGTCCGGTGCAGCGTTTGGTGCCAACTTAGGCACCCAAACTTCGTCGAAACGGGACCGTTCCAAAACGAAGTTTGTTCCTCTCGATCTAAGGACTATCTTTGAGCTGCCTAGTGCTAGGTTTACCAAGTGTGCACCACACCTAAACTTAAAGCGTTGCCTAAGTCAAGCTACTAGATCAAAGCCCCTCTTAATAATACGGCCAAAGGAAAACAAGGTCCTAAACTACTCTAAGTGCCCTTCTTCACCATATGGCACTTAGACCTAGTCTAGTCTCGACGATGTCTAACCATCCTTTAAAAACCAAAATGATTTCCACTATTAAGTAGGCATGTACGTCTCTGTCCATCGAGTACATATTACCATGACCTAACACTAATGACTTTGCCTCTGCAAAACACACATTAGTCATAGTAATCAATATTGTTATTAATCACCGAAACTCAATAGGGGCCTAGATGCTCTTTCAGTTATCTTGTACCATGTTGAGTTCAACACTTGTTGCTCATATTCTATATTAAACACTAGGATTGAAAGCCCAAAAACATGTCATATGCTACCACATAGTGGTACCATACAAGCATCAAATTCATTTGATTTTCATGAATGAGCCTAAGACATGTAAAGAATTACTGGATGCACTAAGCAAGTCCTTAGCATAGGATGGATGACATGTCAAACAATTTTACCTTGCTTTGCTTGAAGGAGCGGCATGTCATATAGTTGGGGTGTATCAACACATATTTGAGAAGTCAAGTATGTTCAATTCATTCCTTATCTTGCAAAACCTCTTCTCATCAAGTGGCTTGGTGAATATATCAATAAGTTGATCATCGGTGCCTATACTCTCAATGCAAATGTCCCCTTTTTGTTGGTGATCTCTTATGAAGTGATGGCGGACATCTATGTGCTTTGTTCTTGAGTGTTGAACTGGATTGTTCGTGAGCTTCACGGCACTTTCATTGTCGGATAGCAATGGCACTTGCTTGAAGTTGATTCCAAAGTCCTTCAATGTTGCCTTCATCCATAGTAATTGTCCACAACAACTACTGGCCGCAATGTACTTCACTTCGGTGGTTGATAGTGCAACACTATCAAGCTTCTTGGATGACCATGAGACAAGTGATCTTCCTAATAGTTGACATGTGCCCGATGTGCTTCTTCTCTCAACTTTGCATCCTGCACAGTCCGAATCGGAATATCCAATAAGTTCAAACTTTGCACCTTTGGGATACCACAAACCAACATTTTGTGTATGCTTCAAGTACCTCCATATTCTCTTTGTTGCTTTCAAATGACTTTCTCTTGGCGAGGCTTGGAATCTTGCACACATGCATACACTAAACATGACATCCGGTCTTGATGCGGTCACATAGAGTAGGCTTCCAATCATAGATCGATATAACTTTTGATCCACCAGATTTCCACTTGTATCATTATCCAAACTTCCATTTGTTCCCATTGGTGTGCTAATTGATTTTGCATCATCCATACCAAACTTCTTGAGCATGTCTTTTATGTACTTGCCTTGACTCACAAATGTGTCATTCTTCAATTGCTTGATTTGAAGACCAAGGAAGTAACTAAGCTCTCCAATCATTGACATCTCAAACTCATTAGCCATCATGTTTCCAAACTCCTCACAAAATTCTTAGTTGATCCAAATATGATATCATCAACATATATTTGCAACACAAACAAGTCTTTGGCAATCTTCTTGGTGAAGAGAGTGGTGTCAACCTTGCCCATCTTGAAACCTTTAGAGAGTAAGAAGTCTCTCAATCTCTCATAACTTGCTCTAGGTGCTTGCTTCAAACCATACAATGCCTTTCTTAGCTTGTAAACATGGATGGGTTTCTTGTCATCTTCAAAACTGGGAGGTTGCTCAACATATACTTCTTCATTGATATAGCCATTGAGAAATGCACTTTTCACATCCATTTGGTATAACTTCATGTTATGAGCACAAGCATAGGCCAACAAGATCCTAATTGCTTCCAATCTTGCAACCGAGGCATATGTTTCACCAAAGTCAAGACCTTCAACTTGAGTATAGCCTTGTGCTACCAATCTTGCTTTGTTCCTTACAACTATCCCGTCTTGATCTTGCTTGTTGCAAAAGACCTATCTAGTACCAATGACATAATGATCACTAGGCCTCTCAACTAATTCTCATACTGTATTTCTCTTGAAATTGTTAAGCTTTTCATGCATAGCATTAACCCAATCAACATCTCTCAATGCTTCATCAATCTTCTTTGGCTCAATGTGAGACACAAAGGAGAAATGCTCACATAATGATGCTAATCTTGATTTAGTTTACACTCCTCTTTGAATATCACCAATGTTATGATCCAATGGGTGATCTCTTGCAATGTTTGTTAGTTGGAGTATTTGCACTTGATTACTTGCACTTGTTTGATCATGAGATGATGTACTAGCTTGTTGATCTTGCACTTGTTTACCACTTGTACTAACTTGATTTTGATCATGAGAACCACTAGCTTACACATAAGAGGTAGGAAGCACTTGATCTTTGTCATCTTCAACATCAATCATCTCTCTAGGACTTACATCACCAATGTCCATGTTCTTCATTGCATCGGCCAATTGAGTGCCTCTCACGTCATCTAAATTTTCATCTTCCTCTTGAGAGCCATTGGTTTCATCAAACTCAACATCATGCACCTCTTCAAGAGTACCACTAGCAAAATTCCAAACTCTATAAGCTTTGCTAGTAGTGGAGTAACCAAGCAAGAAACCTTCATCACTGTTGACACTAGCTAACACCACTTGAATACTAGGATGTCATTCCCAGCATGCTGCCAGAGTGTACAAAGGTATTTATGAATGTAAATGCTCTCTAGAAAATAATATATTCTATCCGCAAGCGCACAGATAAAATACCTCATTGTAGCATTTCACTAGGAAAGTATTCCAGGTATCGTTATTTATAATTTTGCTTAAGAGGACAGTGGAAATGAAGATAAGGATAAAATCTATCAAGGCATAGACTAGAGATAAACTTGCAAGAGCATGATTACCAAAGCTCGTGGAATTATGTCAGATAAAACCCTAATTCTAGGTGTTTGGTGCATATTGATCCTTTTCCATGTTTAGTTGATGGTTAAATTTAATACTTAAGGACCGTCAACAAACTCCCCCAAGCTTACACTTTGCTCGTCCCTGAGCAAACAGCTAAACTCAGATGGATCAGGAGTTGCTTCGATGTTTTCTTTCCTGACAGGCACACATGCTTTTCATATAAAAATTCTTCCAGATTAGAGTGAAGTCTTAAGTAATCGAAAGACAAAATAATTATGTCAAGCACTATTCCTTCTGTCTATACTTCACCTTTGTTCCGAAGTTTTGCATAAGTTTTCAAAAATAAAGCTCAGAGTTCCTAGCTATGATCCTCTCAAGTCTCTCTATATGTGGTATTTGTGGATCCTTACAAAGATGTCACCTACCTATAGCTAATGGAATATTTAAGTGGAGCTTATAGCAGTGAAAAACAGCTCATACATATGTTGTCTAATTGAGCCATGGATCCAAAGGAACTCAGCATATAATTAAATCAAGATGTGCATGTGTGGTGGAGTAAATGATAGTAATGGTGGAAATATAAGTAATGATAAAACTTACTTCTCATTGCTCCTCATATTGCTATCTCTCCTCCTCTTTGATCTTTGCATTGGGAGAACATGGGCTATCTTTTTCTTTTCTCTTTTTCTCAGGTGGGTAGTTGATACCCCTAATTCTACTGTCGGACACTTGTCCATTTTTTCCGATCAAGTGGGCATCTTTGTACCCCTAATTCTACTCCGGACACTTGTCCATTTTTACCTCTCGTCTCACTCTTTTTTCTTTCTTTTTTCAAGGTTCCAGGCACTCGCCCCTTTTTATTTCCTAGCATATTTTTGCATAACCCATGCCTCTTCTGCATTGAATCCTTTTGGTGAGAGAGAATAACAACACTGGGGACAGTGCGTGATAATATTTTTAGGAATTTTAATGAATGGTGGTGGATGGTGTAGTAGATGTGTGCAAGTGAATATCTTAATCTAACCACATGAAAAGCTCCTAAGGGTCTACACGACTCGATCAAACTCAGTGTGAATATAAGTTGCAAAAGATGTTATAGCAAGTATGGCTGTGGTAGGAAGTTTGTCATGCTAGGAACTCATCATGTGATTTGCAAGTTTTCAAAATAAATCTCCAGAACTTAGTGTAGTAGGAACAAGATAAACAGTAGCTCAAACTTTATATCATGTCTTTCTCTTACTTAGACTTTAGTTTTAGGTTCATGCTTCCCATAGATAGTAAATTTTAATTTTAGTAATTCTTGGAAGAACTCTAATATAAAACCTAGGTACTTGAAAGTAAGCAAACAGAGCAACTGTTCATCATTTCCATCATGCATCTTTTTGGTCTTTTATTTTTTTTCTAGAGATTAACACTTAGCAGGTAAAATAAATCATACTTATCTACACACTCTTTTTATTTTGTTTTCATGTTTATAAAATGCAGTAAAATAAAGCAAGAAAATATTTATTGAATTTTCTAAGTTTTTCTCTTTAAATAAAACACTAAACAGAAAAGAATAAATAAGAAAAGCAAATAAAAACTTACTTGATAAAATGGGGAGGAACTCCTCCAAGCTGGAAGTGGTTGTCGGTCTTACCCAATGTTCCAAAATCGCATCATGGTGGTGATGTTGTCGTTCATCGTCGTGGTGTCTTGTCTGAGTTCTTGTACTGCAGTGGCGTGGTCCTGGTTCCACTTTTGTTGCTGTTCTAGGAGTCGTCCATGTTCTGCTTGCGTATTCTAGATGTCGAGGAGGGTGTTGTCGGTACGGGTGAAGAAAGTGCTGGCCTCTTGGTAGTAGTCATTCGTGAACACATAAGAGGCGTCGGAGTACCGTCCTGCATCGAATTGGGGCTGGGATCTAGATCCTGAAGCTCCATATGGATCAGTGGAGTACCTGCGCGTATGGAAAGGCGGGTTTGTCCAATGGTGATCTTGGCCTTCTGGCCATGTCTCCTGTGTTGGCTCTCGTGGTTGAGCATGTCGAACCCACAGGTCCCGAAGGACGCGGGGGTTGTAGTCGCAATAATGCAGGTGCGCTGCTTCTTCCGGCCCGGGATCAGCTCAATACCAGGTGCGTTCTTGATGGGTGGTCATCCTTTTAGATGCCACTCGTTGTGGAGCTCTCTGGTTTACCGGTGTCACTGCAATTTCAATCAAATAATTTTGAATAACATAGAGGCGAAGGTTCAGGTTAGGTAACTGAATCTTGCCTTTATTATCATATAACATATACATTATATTCCCCTCTTTTTTCAACATCCGAGCTTGCCTAAATGTGTCATAGCCATGATAAATTTGTAACTCGTCTATGAATTCCAATGATGAGTTTTCTAGCAAATTAAGATTAGAGGCTAGATGAGTGATAAGTGAAGTACAACCGACAGGTCCCTAAAGACTAGGTATACTAAACCAATGAGAAACCAAAAGTGTAACAGGTGAAGTGGGTACTTTAATTATAGCAGCATATAGAAGTTGTAAATCTCCTACTCTTACTTTTCTAATATCATCACGATGGAATAGATTGTACCCGAGCCATTTGTGGAACATCCTAAGAGTGGGGTGTTCCATGTCGCTGGTTCGGGCTTGGCTATAAAACTCATCTCTAGATATCTCTCTCCAGAACTGGTGTCTTTTAAAATTGGGTAAGTCGGAGTCAATGTCCAAGATGCATCTTGAAGAGAAACTGAGATGGTCGCTCAGTTCTCTCCAAGACAACATAATGTCCTGTTTGAACATCCGAAAAGCGATTCCCCCCCATAATATTGTAAAGTGCAAAGAAATTCAAGGGTGAGATATCGGGAACCCAGCTTAGTTATGTTCCAAAAATTTGTCCATCCCACCATCTGGAAAATCAAATCGAATTTAGTATCCATACCTGTTTCTTGTAGCAAGATAGGATCAAGAGTGGGGGTGTGAATGAAATCCTTATTCTTTAACTGCTAGTAAACTTCCTTCTCCCTGCGGGTCTTTAGCCCAAGGTCTCCTGTTTTGAGGAGGACCTTTACTCGCGGATCAGATGAAGATGACGGAGCTTGCGGGGGCATCGGGTCGATGCTCATCTCTGACTGGTGCGAGGAGTGTCGGGACGAACTCCTCGTACCGATGTTCTTGAAGGCCTTGCCCGCATTCTTTACCTTTTTGAACATCCTGCAAACAAAAGTTGACACACACACAACTAATGGAAAATGTGAGAGAAAAAATGTTAGTGGTGAGCTGTCTGAAATGTCAGTAGTCCAGGGGTTAGTCGTTCAAGACAAGTTTTTATTTTGGCAGCACCTCCCCCTAAACAATTTTTACTTCCGCTCTGGACAGCGGGATCACTACTTACTAGGTGAACCTTACTCTCTCACTCAAAGACTACCAACCTCTCTTCCACTCTGCTCTTCCTCTCTACTCTACTTCACTACAAGAGCTCCTTCTCTGGAAACTGAAACTTGCATGGTTTTTTGGGAGGCTTGTGTGATGGAGATGGAGGCAGGAGGTGGCAATTTATAGGAGTAAGGGGGGACAGGGTGGGCGCCCTCTATAGGTGGGTGGGCGCCCACCTTTGGTGGCCATCCTAGCTGCAACTTTTCTATTTCCTCCTTTGCTTGGCTCTTACGCAGAATAATAGTTCATAGTTGGTGGTTGGTCGGTGGAAAAGTGCTGGTGAGTGGAGATATGTTGGTGGATCAAATAATGTGATGGGATGTATGTGAGGTGTGGTGTATGACATGTGGGACCCAAGGAGTGTGGGTCATGCTTCTTGAAGGTTGCTATAATTAAATATAATGCAGGAAAATCTATGAGAATTGAAACTTTTTGAAATGATAATGGAAAATATTTTTGTGCCTCCACAATGATTAATAAATATGGGTTGTCACATACCATAATTATTATTTATATGGGGCTTTTGATTATTATAATGCTATGAATAAATATGACTAATGCAGGAATTAAATAAGAGAGAATTAATGATGCGGATAAATACCGATTTACCTCCCGGCGAGGGTTTGGGATTTTTAGGTCCCCCAAGCTGGACCTCCAAATCTTTTAATCTTCTGAATTACCTTCCTCCGGAGATGGTGTCTCCAGTGGTTCTTCTTCATGAACTTTCTTCACTGTAGAGTCTCTCTCTGGTATGGGCTTGAATGTGAAGTGTTCTTCTTTTCCGTTTATGTTGAACTTGATTTCTCCCTTTCCGACATCAATGTGGGCATTGGCAGTGCTCAGAAATGGCCTTCCAAGGATGATTGACACTTTTGAGTCGGGACTCATGTCCAGTACCACGAAGTCTACTGGCACAAGGAAGTCTCATATCTTGACTGGAATGTTTTCGGCGATGCCCAACGGGTATCGAACTGATTGATCTGCTAGTTGCACGCACATTGATGTTGGTTCTAGGGTCGTATGCTCAAGCTTCTTGTAGACCGATGCTGGCATCACACTGACACTTGCTCCGAGATCACAAAGTGCGTTATTGAAGTGTTGGTTTCCGATCGAGCAATCAATAGTGGGGCATCCTGGATCCTTCTTCTTCCTTGGTGGTTTGTTGAGGATGGCCGCACTACATTCTTCTATCAGCTTGATAACCTCAGTGGTGGGCAGTGGTCTCTTCTTGTTAAGAATATCTCTGATGTAATTTGCATATGTGGATACCTATATGGCATCAAGTAGCGGTATGTTGACATATAATTTCTGAATGACCTCTACAAACTTACCAAACTGCTCATCCGACTGCTGTCCTCTGTTTCTTCTTGGAAATGGCAAACAATTGGTGTCATAAAAATCTTTCCTCATTTCTCTATCTCTTGGTGGTTGTAGCAGATCTTCTGCTTCAACTGGGTTTTCTTCTTCTATCACTGCTGGTTGCACTGGTGCGGATGTTCTTTGTTTCTCTTTTGGGTATGGGGGATCCCTGGTGGCTTTTCCTTCTCTAGTAGTTATGTTCTTTACCTGCTCAATGTTAGTGGCAATAGGCAATGCAGCAGCTAGCTTTATTAATTTAAGCTCTACCCTTTTATTAAGAGTGTTTTGTTCATCAAAGGCAATGTAGCAGTTAATAGCAATGCAGCAGTTAATAGAAAATCCATTTTATTGTGTATATCTTTTAGAGATGATTCATTTGTATGTAGCCTTTGTTTAACTTCATCATTAGTTTTGGTTTGTTAAGAAATTATCTCTTTTAATGAAAGTTGCTTGAAAGTGTTACTTGAATTCATACCTTTGCTATTGGGTTGACTCGAAGTAGGTTGATATTTGTATGCTGTCTCAGTGGCCCTTTGATCTTCTTTCAACTTGGCCCTCTGATCAATCCAATGGAGCAAATTTTCCATCTTTGTTGATAATGCATTTTCTTCTTCTGGTATTTCTTCAGTTTGATGACATTGTTGAGCTTTATCTTGGAACCAGCTTTGATTTTCTGCTATCTTATCCAAAAGTATCTCTGCTTTTCCAATTGTAAGGTCCAAGAATGATCCTTTAGCAGATGCATCTAGGCACTCATGAGCCTTCTGGGTTAATCCATGGTAGAATGTCTGCATAAGTAACCATATGGCCTTTCCATGGTGAGGACAATCTGATATGTATCCTTGAAAACGCTCTCATGCTTCTGAAATGGTTTCTGTCTTCTGCTGTTGGAAACTGACAATATTTCCTCTTAAGGCAGCTGTCTTGCCTATAGGGAAAAACTTTGATAGAAAGGCATCTGACAAGTTCGTCCAGTTGTTGATGTTATCTTGATAGGTGTAGAACCACTTCCTCGCTTTCCCTTCTAGTGAGAATGGAAAGAGGTGAAGCAGTATGACATCTTTGTCGACTCCGTTGATGCGGATTGTGCTTCCAATCTCTAAGAAATTCTTCAAGTGTGCACTAGCATCTTCATGTGCCTTTCCACTGAATTGTGTAGCTTGCACCAAATTGATGAGGCTTGACTTGAGCTCGAACTCAGGTGCTCCTTCTTCTACTGCAAATCTTGGAAAAGTTGGAATGTTCTCAAGACTTGGTGCAGAGAATTCTTGCAAGGTCTTTTGTGCCATAGCTTCAGCAATTGGTAGCTAGCTTCTTCTTCGTTTCTTGATTGCTTTGGTTCCGATGATGAAGAGTTGAATGTACCAAAGTCAATCTTGATATATGTCGACGAAAGCTAGTCGGCAGTCTACCCTGGGGTATACCCACGGTAGTAGTTTATCGATAGACGGTGCGCAAACTACGAACTTGATGGTGACGCAAGACACGGACAAGCTTTTTATCCAGTTTCGGCCGCCGAGTTGGCGTAATACCTACGTCCTGCGTCTGGTTGTATTGATTTGCGTTGAGAGAATATGATGTATGATCTGTCCTCTAGGGGACCCCTGCCCCTCCTTATATATCGTGAAGGAACAGAGTTACAAGCAAAGTATCCTATTTGGTACAATATCTTATAGCCTTGTGGTGCACGCCGACTAGTCGTGCGCCGCACGTCTTCATCTTGTGGGCCGAGCCACCTCTGATGGTGCGGCCCATATAGGCCCATGAGGCTATAGGGGTTTATACCCCCACAGCTAGTCCCCGAGCACCATGTATTGTGATGTAACACGCTGTCTTGAGCTTCTTCGATCAGTGAGGCTTGACGTCTTCAATAAGTAGGAAAGTCGCCCAAACAGTTGCAACGGTATTTTGACCAACTCAAAAGACAGTTGATCAACATTGACATCAAAGAAGCAGGTTGTACGAAGAATGCATGGTGCTCTTAATTAAAAAAGATTTCTTTCCTCGTGAAGTGTGCCCACTTTACTTTTCTGAAAACTATAGACCTCAAAAAAGCAAGCATATTCACCGCAAGGTGAAGTGTGCCCACTTAGTCCCCGAGCATGGTAGTAGGTGACGTAGGCACGTGGTGCCAGGGTCTAAAAAGAAAATCATAGAAATTCTAAAACTGAGATGCATGGCCAGATGCATCGTACCGATGTAGTCCCCGAGCTTGCTGGAAGGCGAAGTATGAGCCTTGTAGCAAGGTCTAAAAAATTGAATTTACCAGTCCCCGAGCATATCATGCTCGTCTGCAATTGAATAGAATAATCGACCAGTCCCCAAGCATATAACGCTCGGTGGTCGGGACAGTCCCCGAATTCTCAAATTGGTGGGCTGGTCGACCGGTCCCCGAGCGTATAGTGCTCGGTGGTCGGTGCAATCCCCAAACTCACAAATTGGTGAGCTGGTCGACCAGTCCCCGAGCGTATAGTGCTCGGTGGTCGGCACAGTCCCCGAGCACGGCGTAGAGACCGGTGGACAAGTCCCCGAGCGTGGTTGGGAACGTAAACGTGCTCGATGGTCGGCACAGTCTTCGAGCACAGCATAGAGACTAGTCGACAAGTCCCCGAGCGTGGTTGGGAACGTAAACGTGCTCGGTGGTCGGAGCAGTCCCCGGGCACAGCGTAAGGAATAGTCGACGAGTCCCGGAGCGTAGCTTGTCGACTGGGCCAAACTCCTGAAAAATAAATATAAAGAATAGGTAGTACATGATGTATAAATAAACTTTAGATAAAAAATCAGTACTAAGATAAGTTTAGATTTTTTATTATAAAATTAGCACGAGTAGTTAATTCATCCTAGAGCTTGTACCAGCTCTGGTCTAACCAACAATCAGCATGAGGTGCGGAACCTAGGCACGTGTAGGATTATCAGCCACGTCAGAGAGCTACTGCCGACCACCCGGAACGCAGAGGGCGGATCTCGTGCACGTGTAGGGAGGAGTCGGAGACAGTACCGGCTCTGGAAAGCTCGTGTAGGAGAAAAAACTAGTCGCCTAAAAAAGTTGTTTTGAAGAATAATAAAAAATATTATGCCAAAAATAAATAAAATATTAGAAGTGTACTTATCTTTGAAAGAAAGTCTAGTCGGTGACGACAAAATTGTTCGGCCCTTGAGCTTTTGGACTTGTCATGACGGTGGTCGCTGTTATCGTAGCGTCGTTCTTCGCGGCGATTATTATTGCGACTGGTGGTGAGAGCAAGTAGGCCAAACAATTTGGTCGGTGACGACAAAATTGTTCGGTCAGAGCAGGTCGGTGTTGTCGATCTGCTTCCCTCTGTAGCAGGGAAGCGGGTGACGCGTTGTCGGCGTGGTCGGAAACGTTGCTGGAGTAGTCGAAGTCGTAGCCAGCGTGGTTGGAGTCGCGACCGACGTCGATGAAGAAGTGATTGGCGCAGATCGGATCTACGCGACCTCCGTGGTCGTGGCGGTGAAGCTGTTGAAGCTAACGGTGAACGTGAAGTCGTCCGCCATGGCCGCGGAGTCGAGGATGATGGCCATCTTGTTCGTCGGGAGAGCTGTACGCACACCCCCTACCTGGCGCGCCACTGTCGATGAAAGCTAGTCGGCAGTCTACCCTGGGGTATACCCACGGTAGTAGTTTATCGGTAGACGGTGCGCAAACTACAAACTCGATGGTGACGCAAGACACGGACAAGGTTTTTATCCAGGTTCGGCCGCCGAGTTGGCGTAATACCTACGTCCTGCGTCTGGTTGTATTGATTTCATTTTGAGAGAATATGATGTATGATCTGTCCTCTAGGGGACCCCTACCCCTCCTTATATATCGTGAAGGGACAGAGTTACAAGCAAAGTATCCTATTTGGTACAGTATCTTGTAGCCTTGCAGTGCACGCCGACTAGTCGTGCGCCGCACGTCTTCATCCTGTGGGCCGAGCCACCTCTTATGGTGCGGCCCATATAGGCCCATGAGGCTATAGGGGTTTATACCCCCACAATATACCCTGTATAAAAATATAAACATAGAAAAACAATAGGGTGAACCTGCCAAAGCAGAGGTGCCTTGTTATGATTTCTCACTTAGTAGCTGTTTTATGCAATTATTTCTCTATAGTCTAGTCTAATATTTTATGTGAATAACCTTGACTAATTTCCTGACTTTCCTTACCGTTCCTATGTGTTTCCCTTTTGTCTCCCTGGCAACGGCGCCAAAATGCCTGTTGACACTAGCTAACACCACTTGAATACTAGGTTGTCATCCCCAGCATGGTGCCAGAGTGTACAAAGGTATTTATGAATGTAAAGGCTCTCTAGAAAATAATCTATTCTATCTGCAAGCGCCCAGATAAAATACCTCATTATAGCATTTCACCAGGAAAGGATTCCAGGTATCGTTATTTATAATTTTGCTTAAGAGGACAGTGGAAATGAAGATAAGGATAAAGTCTATCAAGGCATAGACTAGAGATAAACTTGCAAGAACATGACTACTAATGAGGAACTCGTCACACAGTCACTTAATTTAGCAGGGGGTAAGCCATAATAATAATGATAATGAAATATAAGCTCATGGGTAAATAACACAGCGATTAGAAAATAGACTACTCCTCATATATGTAAGGTGACGTCGGATTAGCTAGAGAATGGATTCTAAGTTATCTACTATCTACTAAGTCACAATCTACTCTAGTTATCTACAAGATCATGTATAGCATAAAAGACTCATCATTCATGTATATGGAACATTGCTAAAGTAAATCAGAACATCGCAAGACTTACTCGGCAATACAAATTCTGCGTGTCCTAACAACTGAGGGTGGACTATATAAGAATCAACAAAGCTGTCACTATCACGAACTACCACATGACCCGGCCAATAGGATACATTTGCAGGTAAATAACATCTAAGCACCACGCCCACATGTGATCTACCACATAACTCCCGCGCGTCAAGAGCTAAGCGCTTTGTAAACTTATACATAAACTCAATATCAATCATAACTATATCAAATATCGAACTAGAGCAAACTAAGAACATAATGAATAGAGACATAATGCAATTAGAATAAAGTAGTAGAAAAAGATATGAAATAATACCAATCTTTATTAATGAAGATCCGAATCCAGAGCACTAGGCTCTACTTCTCTAATTCTATCTAATCAATCCTATAGAACTTGAAGGATTAGGGAGTAGCTAATTCTAATTCTCTGTGGAAGAGAAGTTCTAAAACCCTAACTTTGATGGCTTTCTCTGATAATGATTTCTCTTCTCTCCCCTGGGGTGGAGAGGCCTTGCTTATGTAGTCCTTTCAAGTAAATTTGGGCTGTCGGATCAAACCGACATTGATCGCACGATTTTCCTTAATCCTTTAGGTCGGTGGAGCATAATCCGCGAGATTGGACGTGATTGGCCCCGAGGCCAGGGCGGGCGCCCTGCCCCCGGGCCCGATCGGCCTCCCGTTCGTTCCCGTGCTAGATTAAGGAAAATTGCACGACACGTAATTATCTCGTTGTAAACCTGACATGTGGGCCTTCTCTCCATATTTTCTAATAACCCCCTGCAGAAATAGATAAACACCAAAGCTCGTGGAATTCTGTCAGATAAAACCTTAATTCTAGGTGTTTGGTGCATATTGATCCCTTTCCATGTTTAGTTGATGGTTAAATTTAATACTTAAGGACCGTCAACAATCACATTTCTTTTCAAATTTGCTTAACCTAGTGCCTTTCTTCAATATGTAGCATTTGCAAACAAAAACCCAAAAGTATGCAATATTTGGCTATCTTCCATTCAAGAGCTCATATAGTGTCTTCTCCATCATTGGGTGACAATAGAGTCGGTTGCTATAGTAGCAAGCCGTGTTGAGTGCTTCAGCCCAAAAAGAATGACTCACATTATATTCACTCAACATTGATCTTGCCATGTCAATCAAGGTTCTATTCTTCCTCTCAACAAGACCATTTGATTGTGGAGTGTACTTGGCCGAGAATTGATGTCTAATACCAAATTCATCACAAAGCTCATCAACTCTTGTATTCTTGAATTCACTTCCATTGTCACTTCTCACTTTCTTGATGGTTGTTTCAAACTCATTGTGTGTTCTCTTGAGAAATGATTTGAAGGTTGCAAAAGCATCACTCTTGTCACTAAGAAAGAATACCCAAGTGTATCTTGTGAAATCAGAACATCGCGAGACTTACTCCGCAATACAAATTCTCCTTGTCCTATCAGCGGAGGGTGGACTATATAAGAATCAACGAAGTTGTCACCATCGCGAACTACCACATGACCCGGCCAATAGGATACATTTGCAGGTAAATAACATCTAAGAACCATGCCCACATGTGATCTACCACTTAACTCCCGCGCGTCAAGAGCTAAGCGCTTTGCAAACTTATACATAAACTCATTATCAATCATAACTATATCAAATATAGAACTAGAGTAAATTAAGAATATAATAAATAGAGACATAATGCAATTAGAATAAAGTAGTAGAGAAAGATATGAAATAATAACAATCTTTATTGATGAAGATCCGTAATCCAAAGTGCTAGGCTCTACTTCTCTAATTCTATTTAATCAACCCTATAGAACTTGAAGGAATTGGGAGTATGTAATTCTAATTCTTTGAGGGAGAGAAGTTCCTAAACCCTAACTTTGATGGCTTCCTCTGATAATGATTTCTCCTCCTCCCCTGGGGTGGAGAGGCCTTGCTTATATAGCCCCCTCAGATGAATCTGGGCCGTCGGATCAAACTGACATAAATCGCACGGTTATTCTTGAAGATTAGAGGCGGTGGAGCACGATCCACGAGACTTGCTCCGATTGGCCACCAGAGCAGGGTGGGCCTCTGAACCTCTGGAAGAAATAGACCGTGCAATTCTGTCAGATAACCCCCTATCAGATAATCCATATTTTCTGATAACCCCCTGTAGAAATAGACAAACACCAAAGCTCGTGGAATTCTGTCAGATAAAACCATAATTCTAGGTGTTTGGTGCATATTGATCCTTTTCTATGTTTAGTTGATGGTTAAATTTTGTACTTAAGGACCGTCAACACCATGCCCGATGCATCACAAAAGACATCAAATGGCTTTTCAATGTCAGGCTGTGCCAAAATAGGAGCAGTGGTCAGCAAATGGCGTAAAGCAGTGAAGGCAACTTCACACCCCTGAGACCACCCAAATTTCACATCTTTTTGCAGTAGCTTGGTCATAGGTTTGGCTATCTTTGAGAAATCTGGAATAAAGCGACGATAATATCCTGCTAGACCGAGAAAACTCCGAACCTCATGTACCGAAGTCGGGGCCTTCCAGTCTAGAACCTCCTGCACCTTTGACGGGTCAACAGAAATACCGTCTTCAGATAAAATATGGCCTAGGAAAGGCACTTTCTTCAGCCAAAACTCATACTTGCTGAACTTGGCATAGAGCTGATGTTCTCGCAATCTAGTGAGTACAATCCGAAGGTGCTTCTCATGGTCTTGGGCATTTTCAGAATACACCAATATGTCATCGATGAACACCACCACAAACTTATCCTGTTCAGGCATGAACACCGAATTCATCAGGTACATGAAATGAGCAGGGGCATTAGTCAGACCAAAGGACATGACTAGATACCATACAACCCATACCTGGTGGAGAAAGCCGTTTTAGGAATGTCTTCGGGTTGGATCTTGATTTGATGATACCCGGATCTCAGATCAATCTTTGAGAATACCTTAGCCTTGGCTAATTGATCAAACAAAATATCAATGCGAGGCAGGGGATATTTGTTTTTTATAGTCACGGCATTTAGCCGACGATAGTCTACACACATACGTAGAGACTTGTCCTTCTTCTTGACAAAGAGAGCCGGACAACCCCATGGAGAAGAACTAGGCCGAATAAGACCTTTCTCTAGGAGTTCTTGCAACTGTTTCTTCAATTCTGCCAATTCATTGGGTGGCATTCGATATGGCCTTCTAGAGATAGGTGCGGTACCCGGAATGAGATCAATTTTAAACTCGATGTCTCTGTCCGGAGGCAACCCGGGCAGATCCTCTGGAAAGACATCCGAAAACTCACACACTACCGGAATCTCTGCCACAGTGAGTGGTCTGATAGCATTAGCAGCGTGACGAATGTCGTCGCTTCTAGGAAGTTGAACTAAGAAAACTTCTTTACTATCAGGCTCCCTCAACATGATTACCCTTGTTGAGGTGTCTATTAGCACTCCATGGTCACTCATCCACTTCATTCCTAGAATAACATCTATTCCCAAGCCCGGCAAAATCACCAGATTTGCTGAATAATTATGCCCTTCGATGGCAATATGTACATCTCTTACTAATTGATTTGTAGAGATTTGATTAGCAGCAGCACTAATGCAAAATTTTCCACTGTCAAGATCAACTACATGCTACCCATGCTTAGATGTGAATGCTTGACTCATAAATAAATGCGAAGCTTCAGAATCAAACAAAACAACTGCAGGGTGTTGATTGACAAGAAACATACCAGCCGTAACCACTTCACCTTCGGGGATTTATTCAATGGTTGTATAGTGCACTCGCCCGAGACGAGTAGTAACCCTAGCTGCAGAAGTCCTCTTAGGATAAGGGCAATCCCTTGCCCAGTGACCAACTTGTTTGCAGTTAAAGCAGGGACGGTTATCACGGGGAGTCTTGGGGCTCCCTTGACCTATAGCACCCCTAGGAAGAGCAACTATTAAGGACTTGCAAACTCCTGTCTTCACATTTGACTTCTTCTGTGGCGGCATATATCTTGTCACAGCATTGGGTGGGCGATAGGCCGGCTTACTTGTCACCAGAGCCTTGGACTGTGAAGCACCCGCTTCATAGGCCCTCTTGCGGTTCTTAGATGCAGCATAAATGGCATTGGAGTTCTCCTAGGTCAACGCATCACTCACAAACTCATTGAAGGTGGTACTCTTGTTACCAGCCATGTTCTTGGACAGCTTGGGCCCAAGTCCTCTTTTGAAACTAGCAAGCTTCTTAGCCTCAGTATCAACAAACTCAGTAGCATAGCGAGACAAGTTATTGAAAGCATGAAGATACTCAGTCAAACTTTTAGTGCCCTAAGTCAGGTTCATGAACTCGGTATGCTTGATAGTCATTAAGCCCTACAGAATATAAGTGTTCCTGAAAGCAGTTTTAAACTGATCCTAGGTTACAACAGCATTGGCAGGCAAGTTGGTCCTATAATGGCTCCACCAGACACCTGCTTTGCCTTCCAACTGGTGTGCTGCATATTCCGCCTTCAGTTCTTCCGTCACCCTCAACAAGCGGAACTTCTGCTCAAGTGTATTGAGCCATTCATCAGCTTCCAGAGGTTCAGAGGCCTCCCTGAAAATTGGTGGCTTCGTGTCCTAGAAATCCTTGAAGTTGCTATACGGATTCGCTTCTCCGCCTTGGCGGGCATGGCGACCACCCCGGTTCTACTGTGCCATGGTTTGCATAGCTTCATTTAGCATCCACTGGCCCTCCACAAGAGGTGCCAGGAGCTCAGCAGGCGTAGGCGGGGAAGGAGGTGGTGGTGGCGGCACCTCATTGTGGCCGGAGCGAGTATTGCGAGCCATCTGCACAAGGCATCCAAGTGACCGTTTAGGATAACAAATATAATTGCCATGAATCTCGATTGATGCCGTACGGAATTTAATGAAATAAATTCACATAATACAAGGCACAATAATCCATGTACAACAAGGGAACATCATCCACGACACTGGTTATTCTCGTGATCATTTACAACCACATTTCACAAGGATTCAAGACATTTCTAGAAATTATTTATGCTCCACATAAACATGGAGCATCTCACATAAGTGCATAGGGTTACACAGAGTCATTGTCACAACTTAAGTCTTATAGGAAGGGCATCATAGCCAAATACATAAAGTTTCACTGGAAATTCAGATTACATGTCCATTACATAAAGAGATAGAAACTGATACATAATTAAGGAAACCATTGTGGAACTACAGTTCCTCTTCAGATTCTCCATTAGAGATTATGCCATCATCCTGATCTTCCTCACTAGGGTCTGTAACAGAACTGACCAAATTATAAGAGATTAAGCCTAATAGTGACCATTCGCATAGTCGAACTATCACGCTTAAGCCCATATAATCCCGGTAGTCCGTGAAATCTCGAAGGATTTCAAACCACACATCACATATACAGCCAAGATCATAATAAGTTTAGCAGTCGCCATCCACAAGCACATCCAAATTACAACATTCATAAAATACATCGGAGTGCTTAAAGTTATTACAAACCAAGTTCTTCAAGTAGCGGAAGTTTCATAGTTTGAAATTACAACACACACGATAAGTCTGATACAGTGCCATAGTTCGGTCGTTCCCACAAAAGCAAAAGAAGAGACGGAGTGACCATCACCCTTGGTCTAGTCATCACCCATAGCTGGGTACAGACAGAGGATGCAATAACCATAGTACATTTGACCATCTGCAAAACAACATGGGAATAGAACCCAGAGTACGAGAAGGTACTCAGCTAGACTTACCCGTCATAAACTTAAAACAAAGACTCATCAAGGATCATGAAGGCTATTTAGTGGGGTAGCTGACAACCATTTTGCAAAGACCGCAAGGTTTTATTACCCGAACCTACATAAATCTTTTCTTCTTTAAATCTGCTCAAGTTGAAAGTATCATTATCTATTATCTAGGTTTGCTCCTGTGCTATTACAAGCAAGTATGAGACTATGATAGTACCTCATCACAGCAGTCATAAACCCGTTTCATTATAACCCAAGTGTTCCATAGTCCTTACTACGAGGACAGGGCTCATGTCAAGTGCTCACTATCCAGGAGCGATGGCGATTCGAATCGATTTCTAACCAGCTGGCGAGGTATTCCCCACACAAACCACACTCACTGATCAAGTGAGCTACAGATCACCGTATTACACTATCCAGGACCAATTCGCGGGTTCGGCAGGCACCGCCAGTACCCGAGGACCGTTCCGGCGACCGAGGTATCCAAGGTATACCAAGGTTGCGCGCCGCGCCCTCGTCGTTCTCCTCAACCACCACCAATACAGCGCATGGCGGCTCGATTCCCGGCCCGGATAGTGTTCAGGCTTCGCGGTCGGAACGACTTATCCTTCCAGCTAAGTGTGGGGCATGCGTTCAACATGACAAGAGGGCCGTCAACGATCGGTCTTTAATCGACACGGGCAGGGGCACTATGGGCAACCCACCATAAGACCCTGCCCGGTCTCCAATTACATTCCACACTTGGTTATTTCTTTCCCCAAGCAACCACTGCTTAATCAAGCAGGTATCCACCTATATCTCGCAGGTGACAGGACATCACCCGACTTCTACCGGACTAAGCAAGCTAAGCATAGACTCCGCGCCTATCTACATAGGACAAGGTAGATAACGAGTAGGGATAACAAGGAGTACATATGCAGCAACGGTATCAGGCAACTCCTATCACTTAATATGCAATACAGTAGAATAAGTATAGCACTTTATATAAGTTAGCGAGAATAGGGAGACTTAGAATGCTCCGGGGCTTGCCTTTCTCAAACGTGCTGGGTCGGTGATCCGGACACTCCTGCAGTTCCTCTCCGGGTTCTTGTGCTTCCGGAGGTTCCTGCTCCTGAAGCTCCTCAGGTTCCTCGGTTCCCACCTCGTTCTCCTGCTAGCCTGTATGATGCATATATGCTCATGAGTGGAGTGCGAGATGCCCGAGTGGATGCTTATATGAGAGAGTACCAAAGGAGTCATGTTATGATGCATAGGTAATGCACTTGGTCATGCTTATTACAAGGTAGTCAACATCATCCAAGAATAAACAATTGAATCAAACATCTATTACATTCTCTTCTATAATTATTTTTCAAATGACATTAGCAACCTACATGATGCTTCAAAGATACACCACACCCAACTTAGTCCATTCAACCCACATACACAACCATTCAAAATTTTCTTTATTCATTTCTAAGCCCATTAAAAATCACATGCAATTCTGTTCATCAATAAATTCCACAAAAATTACAGGAGACTTCCAGCTAAGCATAAAGTTTACTGAAAATTTTTCATGATTTTTGGTTACTTATTTTGAGCCACAAAAATCACAAGATTAAGTAATAAAGTAAGTATAATCACCCTACTGTGGTATAAGTGTCAAACAACATATTTCATATTTTTACAATTTGTCTAATATCATAAGAAACACCCACAAAATTTTCCAGATTTATTGCATGACCCAATTAATTATTAAAAATCATAAAGTACTGCCATGCAAGCATTTAAATTACCATAAATTCATTTATACACCAAATAATATGTAACAATATTTTCTCAGTGATTAAACACACATGCAGAGCCAGCAAAACAAATTTTACATTTTTCTGAGCCATATTTCATTTACTATGCATTTTCCAAGTTTAACAAAATCATGGATAAAATATATTCACACAGAAAAATTGCTCCAACATGACATGCAATCATACTAGGATATAGATCTGGAAATAAGGAACACACCAAAATTTATTTCACCATTTTTGGAGCTATATTCATCAAGATATGGATTTTTGAACATTTAAATCATTTCCTGGAAATTATTTTTCTGAAAACAAATCAATTCCACCCCAAGACCCGCTAGGTGCACCCGGTGCAGTGCACCCGCGGCCGCTGACGAGCGGACCCGCCTGCCAGCAGGGCCCGCTGGTCAGAGCGCAGAGGGGGAGGAGCCGGAGCTCACCGTCGGCGACCCCTTTCGGCAAATCAAGCGGCTCTACACGCTCTACGGCTCACGGCGGACCTAGGGCACCCATTTGCGCGGCCTAAAACGGACCGGAGCAGGCTCGCCACCGGCCATGGCGGAGCGGCGGCGCTGCTCGTCGTCGGTACGGGACGCCGGCTCGGTAGAGCGTGGCTGGAGGGGCTTGCGAGCATCGCGGTGCCAAGGTGAACACGATGCGCCAACTACGCAGCACCGGAAGGCATGGAGACGCGCGGACCACGCGTGCGGCGGCGGAGCTCTCGCCGGAGAAGAAAGCGAGGGCGAGCGGGGCTCACCGTGCCTTACCGAGCGCTCAGATGAGCGTTTCGCAACGGCGGAGCGAAGGCGGAGCGAAGGGAAGAACTAATTGAAGAATGGCGCACGCACGGAGGAGGAACAGCCGAGGCGGAGCTCGGGCTCCAATGGCGACGGCGGCGCTCTGCGCGTGCGGGGCGAGGGTGAGAGAGCGAGAGAGAGAGAGCTGAGGGGCGCAAATGGGAGCGGGGGCGGAGGCGAGCGCGACCGGGGCGCTTTGGTGGCCGACCGGGGCGCGTCCTCGCTGCCGCATGCCCGCCACGCGGCGGCCGAGTCCTGCCGGCGCGCCACGGCGTCGCGGCGAGGCCGTCCGCGCGCGGACGCGGGCGCGAGCGCGGGGAAGGGGGAGGGGAGAGCGCGGGCGGGCCGAGCCGGCTTCGGCCAGTGGGCCAGAAGCGAGGCCGCGGCCTGCTAGCGCCCCCTTTTTCCCTTTTCCATTTTTTTTTTATTTTCTTTTCTTAAATCCTCTTCCAAAAGCATTTTGACCATTTTCAAATCCTTTTCACCATTTTCACCCAAAAGCAAAGTGATGCCAAACTAAAAACTCTACAACTTTGCTTTAATAGGTAAGACCAAATTCTAAATAGATTTTGAACTACCAATTAAAACTTAGTTCTAGGTTTTTAAATAAAGTTATTTTGGATATTTTGTATAAATCCCATTTCTCAAATTCCATAGCTCCAAAAATTGCACAAAAATATTCTAAATTCTTCTCACACATAAATCAACCTAATTTGAATTTTTCACAATTTTAGAAGCAAGCATCATATTTTTAACATATTTAGAACACATGAGATGATGCACATAAAATCATACTTTTAAAAAGAGTGTCATACTCATGATGCTTATGCTTGATGGGAATGCTTATGCATGACTTTGGTAAGACTAAGTGCATGCTTAACACCTAGGGTGTTACAGGGTCCTCTTCATGATTAACGGGGACAGGGTGTGGAATAGGATTTATGATATTATTCAGACGATGGACATCTAGCTGCAGCTCAGCAATCCTATGGATCAGCTCTTCCTCTCTAATATCAGCGTGGAACAAAGCTCTAACTCTCGCGGCTTCTCTATTTTCAGCTAAGCGCATAGCTTCATCTCGCTCTCTAGTCATTTGCATCATGTGAGCTTGTGCCTCATTGCGTTCTCTAACTGCATTTTCAACTTGGTTGCGGTGGGCTTGCAAAGCGGTATGGTAGTTTTGAATTTTAGCTTTTGCATCACTAAAGGCTTTGCGGTGCTTGCGCATGAGCTTGCGCAGTTTGTGCTGCCCAGCTTGAGCTTGCTGAAGCGCTAGCATGGCTTCTATGTAGGTGTCTTGGCGTAAATAGTACAACTTAAGTACCGCCAGCATGGCACTCATAGCAGGGCTAGAGCTATATCCTAGTATGGTTTCTCTCATCCCCAGGGGCTCAGTTCCTATCTGGGACACAAAGGTGTCAGTTACGCTCACTCTAGGAAATGATCCCGCTGGGCCATTCACTAGCTCATCACCATAGTCCTGGCATATTTCTAACAGCACTTCTAAGGCTGCTACTTGGGCACCCTCCCAAGGAGTTTGACCATCGGACTCCACTATCCATCCTAGCAACTGTGGGTTCTTTGGACATGGGGAAACTGTAATTTGGACATCCACCCAAGGCAAAGATCCTACATGCTCGGCCTCTGTCCAAGTGTACTGAGGTCGTTCCTCATATCCCGCTGAACTTAGCACCCTCCACAATAAGGTAGGAGTGCCAAACATATCCAGAAAAGTCTCACTTGCATGTGGGGCTGCCATCTGTAGGAAAGACCACAATTTGAGTAAGGGAATGTTACGTACAAGAGAAGAGAGTTAGGTACAAGTTTTAGAATTACAAAAATTTTAAATAGTGCATAAAGGATGCATGATGAATTCATGGTGCATGTGCGTTCCATACGTCCTTACCATTCCTAGAAAAAATATAATTCTAGCGGTATAGTCGGTGTCATACCTACGTACTCTCTTTATACGTAGCTACACGATCTACACGTTTCGCTGTTAGTGTACCTGGAGAAAATTTCATTTCAGTCCAACCCCACAACAGTATATATGCAGAAATGAAAGTCCAATCATCTACATTCAAGCTAGGTACTCGGATATATATGCCCAAACATATATCGCAGCACGCTACCCATATAAGGTACACCCATATATACATCAAATATGTATACACGATTGCACCAACTACCCACAATTAAGTACCTTCATATATACATGTGTGTAACATGTAAATATTCCAGTAACCACAGCTAACACTCCCCTAGACCAACGGTTGGACGGTCATGCTCTCCCAGCTCACACTTACCGTAGCGTAGAGGCATATAGATCCATGCATTACCACTCAAGCAAGTGGCATCCATACAATTTCACACCGTATGGACAACGAAAGAAAAACAAACATTGCTTACCATGGCGTAGAGGTATATGATCCATTCATTACCACTTAAGTAAGTGGCATCCATATTATTACACGCTATATGGACGACGAAAGAAAAAACCCCCTTGTTAGTAGTATTAAGCCACCTAAAAGTCCTTAAGTGGGCATAAAGGGTATGACTACTGGCATGGTATATGTTCAAACATTTTAAAACAGCCTTATGTATAGTCTAATTTGCCAATTAGTTTGGGAACACAAGTTCTTTTGTTTTTAAATACATCTATGATGGTTAAATGCTTAATCTTGCTCCGATGCCAGCTGTAACAGAACCGTCCAATTTATAAGAATTCAAGTGAATTAGCGACCACGAGAGCAGTCAAGCCAATGGACTTGAAGCCATAGAAACCCGGTAGTCTGATGAAAGCTCAAAAGATCTCGATTCAACCAACATACAACCAAGACCTTACATGATCAAGCATCGCCATCACAGATTACATACATTCATCACAGAACATAGTGTTACAACACATCGGAGTTCAAATAAAGTTATTACAAACAAGTTCAGTAGCGGAAGCAAAGTAGTTTTGAAACAACACACACTCAGTTTAATTACATGCCAGTTCCATTGTCAACCCAACAAAAGCACAACCGAAGATAATAGAAGTGATCATGCCCATGATCTACTCATCGTCCGCAGCCGGATGATGACAGTTAGCACAGTAGCCGTGATAAACGACATCATCTGCACAAGGGTAAATAAAACCCTGAGTACGAGAATGTACTCAGCTAGACTTACCCGTCATAAACCAAAAATAAAGTGACACCAAGGAGTATGCGAGGATAATATTTGTGGACTGCTTTGACTCATATTTTTTGCATAAAAAGCTTTAGTTGTAAGTAACACATTTATAACATTTTCAGCAGCAAGTTCATTACTTAACAACTATCCACTAGATTAGCACCTGTTCTAAGCATACACTTCTCTACAACTAAAAAGACTCACAAGTCATCGTCAGCCCCACGCGCTAATCGCCCCCCCTCTCGCGCTAACCCATCGCCCTCCCCCCACACGCAACCGTCGTGGCCTCCAGCTAAAAAAAGCCGAATGCTATCGTCTCCGGCTGCCTATCAGCCTGCCTCCGACTCTCGTGGTCAACCTGCGGTCAGAAACAGTTCCTCCCACGCAGCGACGGAGCTAGCAGCCGGTCAAGGCGGGCTTCAGCCCGGCCTAACAATCCCGAGCACATAGCGCCCCACCTAAGCCCCACCTTGATTTTTTATGTTTAATTATATAGATTGGGAAGGGCTGACAATTATTAGAGATAAAAAGAATGCTCAATGTTTATTGGGCCAACAAAGGCTGAAGCCCAATCCTAAAAAGTGGAGACATCTCTCCCTGTAACACACCCCTGCTCATCCCGTATCTGTATCCCCATCGCATATTCGCATCGCATCCGACTTGCGGTGGCAGCTTCGCATCGCACGGGGCGGGACGGCGCGGCCGCGGCTCTACGGGCGACGGGGCGAGCGCTGCGGCCGCGGCTTTGCGGGCGGGCGCTGGCTTAAGCCTCATCGGACCCGCGGCGGCGGCTTCGCACGGGACGCAGACGGCGCGACCGCGGCTCTGCGGGCGGGCAGCGCGACCGCGGCTCTGCGGGCGAGCAGCGCGACTGCGGGCGGACAACGCCGTGAAGCTGTTGGGGCTGGGTAAGGCAGCAAGCCAGCAGCCAGCACCCAGCAGGAGCAGCCGAGCAGGCAGAGGTGGTTTCTTATTTTCTTAACTGTAACATTGAATACGATGTGTTCATGTGTGTGACTGAATGTTTGATTTATGATACGATTTGATTTTTTTAGATTATCATTCATCAGCATGTCGAAAAGAACATTGACTTTGAACAATTACTTTTCAAGTTCAACTGGCAGCGGCTCAACTGCACATACTAATGAGAGTAGAAGTCAATCAAACCTAATTGCTGACCCTGGACAACGCAAACCAATTGCTTCTTATGATCCAGCAATTAGAAACCAATTAAAGAGAGCGTATGTGATATGACCACGTCACCAAGCAAGATGTCACAAGCTCCAAGTCAAGCTACACCCACTCAAGTTTCACCTACACCGACACCAGCCCAAGTCATCGATGGACCGATTACATGTAGTCGTGCAAAGAAGCTACAACAAGAGGTCCACGCGCTACTTTGTGATATTCATTTTAATATTAATGGGGATTATATACTACCTATGTGTTGTACCTTGATTGTACTCAGGTATATAGAAGAAGAGAAGGATGAATCGGACCCTGAAGAACGGACCAGTGCAAGTTCCAGAAGAAGTCAAAAACGGACCAGTGGAAGTCAAAAACGGACCAGTGCAAGAAATCTTCATAACTTTTTACTCGCAAAAGCTATGAAGGTCCATGAGCACTTGTTGGAAAGCTTGACGAGTCTACTTTCCAATGAATCTAGCAGCGACCAGTTTGGATACTCCATATTGCCTGCAGACCAGAATTGTATAGACTGCTCAGAAGGTCAACAGTCTGTCGTGGCAGAATGTTGGTACAACTTGCCAAGTAAAACTGTACCAATCTACAGAGTTTCGTGGTGCATGGCATACATTGATGGAAAGCTCTTGGAGTTTAGTTTCAGACCCAAGAAACGGTTCATCATTTCGAATTTCCAATAAAATGTTATGGTCAGTTTATTGGAAACTGCTCTGGAGGCTAACAGTCACGCGTAGCCACTTCGGGAATCCATTTCGAGGGGACCTTTCACATTGTCTTCCCTCAGAAACTCTATTTCGTTTTCATACCTATCTAGCAGGGCTGTTGCTAGTATAAATACCCCTTAAGACTCATTGTAATCTAAGACTTTGATAATTGAAATACAGAACTCCTTTGTTCAGCTGCGTGCTAACAAATTCAGAGAGTGATCTCTACCCCTTTGCTCTTGTGATTTCCTCGCGGGATTACATAGGCGGCGGCTTCATCCGCTCCCAATTGGTGCTCCTACTCCCTTCAAGGTATTCCTTGATTGATTGTAGGTTGTGTTGGTTGGTTCTTTGAGAGTGTGGTTGGGCGAATCCTCGATTCAGGTTGTCGGTTAAAGACGGTGGTTGGCTTCGAGTTTTATTTGCCAGGTTGCACTAGTTATCGCTGCTTACAGCAAGTTATCCGGCTGTTCTTCAGCTAGTTATCGGTGTTCTTCCTACGTCGTGAAGATCGGGACAACATGTCGCATCATCTGGTATCAAAGCTTTCGTTACCACGGTAGGAATTTTATCCCTAGCTACATATATATTTTTGCTTCATCCTATCCACCAAAAAGCCAGAAAAATATATTGCTTAGACCTTTCTTTCAATCTGTTATTTTAGTGAGTTTGGTTAAGTCGCAGTCCATTAGAGTCTTTGTTTTAGTTGCTGATCATTTATCCTTCGCGTGTTCTTTGTGCCTCTTTTATATCTAAAAATCCCCACAAAAAAAATCTCTATAGCCTATATCATCCTTTGTGTTAACTTTGGTCCTATCTAGCTACTGGTTTTTGTTTTATTTCTATCTTAGTTGTGCAAGTATCATAATCTGATCCCTGTTTTTAGTTCTATATATATATATAAGTGTGTCAAAAAAAAAGAAAGAAAAGAAAGTGCAAAAAAAAGTGAAGTGAAAAAAAAAGTTGAGAAAGGTTCAGAGAGAAAGTCTGCAAGATTAGTTGGTTTATGTGCACAAGTGCTGAAAGTTTCATATCAAGTTCTGAAAGTTTCATATCAAGTTCTGCAACCAGTTTGCTATCTTTGTTTGGTGCAAAACTTTGGTTGGGTCTGATTGCAACACTTGCATCCCAATCATACTCCTTGTTTGCATCAATTCTGAAATTTCTTTGCGTGTGTGTGATCTATTTATACACTTCGAATCTTTTGATCAGCACTAGGCAGAGAACTTCTAGTTTGGATCGTTACTTAACTTTACAACAACTAGAATTCAGATTGCATTCCTTGTGTATTACTCCCCGCCAAGCTCCACATAAAAATCATCGTAATCGGTACTCTCTGTTCTTGTATTCGCCTCGCCATCACTTTCAGTTGCCACCAGACATTTGTTTTCCTAGTAATCTGCAGCAGAGGAATTCATAAGAGCCTTGGTGGTTAGAGAGGTGAGTTGTGAGAGTCACCAAATTTTCATATTCCACAAATACAAATTATTTGTATTCAGCTAACCTTACAGGAAGATGGGTCGAGTGGACATCAAAGATCGTGTCACCATAGCACAATTTAATAAACTCCGACAAAGCATGGAAGAAAAACAAGAGAGGTTGACACAAGATCTTCAGAATCTTTTGACTGAAATCAGAAGGCATCGTCCACCTCATGATGGTGCAAGCAACCATAGTGGAGATAGAGAAGATAGTGATGGAAGAGGAGGAGGTCAGAGGAACCGGAGGGCTGCACATGGTAGAGGAAGAAGACATAATCAAAGAAATGATGATGAATCTGAAGATGAGGCTGATGACAACCGCTTCCAACTCAGTTTTGGTCGCCGATGTCATAGAAGAGGCAACCATGAAGAAAGTTTTGGCAAACTGAAATTTACCATGCCAAAATTTGCTGCTGAACCATCCACGAGGAATTTCTCTAGAGGAAACAAATCAAAAACAAAGTTTGCTGCTGAATCATCTACGGTGAAAGACTCAAGTGTAGGCTCACGATCTATTTTTCAGGGTACTTTTAGTGGAAAGAACACTGTTGTCTCAAGTTCAAAGCCAGCAGCATCAACCACTACTTCAGTGGGTTCTACTTCCAAAAGTAGTGGAATTCAGAGCTTCAAGTGTGGAGGCCATGGGCATATAAGTAAGGAGTGCCCAAATAATCAGGTGACCATTGTGAATGATGATGGAGAATATGAATCAGCTAGTGAAGAGGGAGTTGAGGAGGAAGCCCATGGAGATGAGGACCTTACTAGGTGCGAGTTTGAGCAAGGAGCTGCTCTTGAGGTGACTCAAATATTGAGTGTTCAGTCAAATGAAGCTGAAAATGGGCAGCAACATAAATTATTTCAAACTAGAGCAAAGGTGCATGATAAAGAGGTGAAGGTGATTATCGATAGAGGGAGCTGCCACAATCTTGCTAGTCGTGAGATGGGTGATAAACTTGGCTTGAAGCTGCTACAACACCCTCATCCATCTCACGTACAATGGCTGAATGATTCGGAAGATATCAAGATTGGATATAAAGTGAAAGTTCCATTCAAGATTGGTGAATATGTTGACACAGTGGATAGTGATGTGGCACCTATGTCGGTGTGTCACTTGCTGCTTGAAAGACCATGGAAATATGATCGATATAGCCAACATTGTGGGAGAACAAATCAGTTTACTATCAATCTAATGGGGAGGAAGTTTGTTCTCAAGCCTATGACACCCCAACAAATCATGGCTGAACATTTACAAAAGAAATCTGAAATTGTTGCAGTGAGTAGAGAGGAACGAGAGCAAAAGAAATTGAGTGCCATCCACAATTCGGTGAGTGAGTGCCACAAGCCAAATTTGAGGGAGAAAAAGAAAGGAGAGGGAGAGAATTTAGTCATGCTAGCCACAAAATCTGAAATGAGAGAAGTGAGGAACAACCCCGAACAAGTGCTCTTTGTACTTGTGAACAAAGACATTTTAATTTCAGCTAACGACATGACCTCTCTTCCTAGTGTTGTGTCTCATCTTTTGCAGGACTACGGAGATGTCTTTCCATAAGAAACACCGGCGGGACTACCTCGAATTCGTGGGATTGAGCATCAAATTGATCTCATTCTAGGGGCTGCACTACCTAATCGACCACCAAACCGAACCAATCCATAAGAAACAAAGGAGATACAAATGCAAGTGCAAGAACTTCTTGATAAAGGTTATGTTCGTGAAAGTTTAAGTCCTTGTGTTGTTCCTCTAATTTTAGTACCTAACAAAGATGGTTCTTGGAGAATGTGTGTTGATTGTAGAGCTATAAATAACATCACTGTTCGTTATCGCCACCCTATCCCACGTTTAGATGACATGCTTGATGAATTAAGTGGTTTCACCATATTCACTAAAATTGATTTGAGAAGTGGATACCATCAGATAATAATGAAAACAGGGGATGAATGGAAAACTGCATTTAAAACCAAATTTGGGCTATATGAATGGTTAGTTATGCCTTTTGGTTTGACTAATGCTCCTAGTACTTTCATGAGATTAATGAACCATGTCTTGAGAGCTTTCATTGGAAAATTTGTTGTTGTCTACTTCGATGATATCTTAATTTACAGCAAGTCTTTTGAGGAACATGTGAATCATATTCGTCAAGTCTTGGAAGAGCTTAGAAAGGAGAAATTATTTGCTAATCTTGAGAAGTGCAGTTTTTGCACAGACCATGTTGTGTTTTTTGGCTTTGTTGTTTCAGGAAAGGGCATAGAAGTGGATGAAAGCAAGGTGAAAGCCATCATGGATTGGCCAACTCCAACAAATGTAAGTCAAGTAAGAAGTTTTCATGACCTTGCTTGTTTTTATAGGAGGTTTGTGAGAGATTTCAGTACCATCGCTGCTCCTGTTGACGGTCCTTAAGTATCAAATTTAATTATCAAATAAATAAAGAAAAGGATCTAAATGAAATCAACATCTAGACTTAGGGTTTTATCTGACAGAATTCCACGAGTTTTGGTGTTTATCTATTTCTGCAGGGGGTTGTTGACACTAGCTAACACCACTTAGATACTAGGTTGTCATCCCTAGCATGGCGCCAGAGTGTACAAAGGTATTTATAAATGTAAAGGCTCTCTAGAAAATAATCTATTCTATCCGCAAGCGCACAGATAAAACACCTCAATGTAGCATTTCACCAGGATAAGTATTCCAGGTATTGTTATTTATAATTTTGCTCAAGGGATCTCAAGAAAATAAAATTAAATCAAGGGGCAGAATCTATCAAGGCATAAACTAGAGATAAACTTGCAAGAACATGATTACTAATGAGAAACTCGTCACACAGTCACGTACTTTAGCAGGGGGTAAACCATAAAGATAATGATAATGAATTATAAGTTCATGGGTAGATGACACAGCGATTAGAAAATAGACTACTCCACATATATGTAGGTGATGTCGGATTAGCTAGAGAATGGATTCTAAGTTATCTACTAACTACTAAGTCATAATCTACTCTAGTTATCTACAAGATCATATATAGCATAAAAGACTCTTCATTCATGTATAAGGAACATTGATAAAGTAAATCAGAGCATCGCATGACTTACTCCACAATACCGGTTCTGCCTGTCCTATCAACGGAGGGTGGACTATATAAGAATCAATGAAGCTGTCACTATCGCGAACTACCACACGACCCGGCCAATAGGATACATTTGCAGATAAATAACATCTAAGCACCACGCTCACATGTGATCTATCACCTAACTCCCTCGCGTCAAGAGCTAAGCGCTTTGCAAACTTATACATAAACTCATTATCAATTAGAACTATATCAAATATAGAACTAGAGCAAACTAAGAACATAATAATTAGAGACATAATGCAATTAGAACAAAGAATTAGAGAAAGATATAAATAATACCAATCTTTATTACCGAAGATCCGAATCCAGAGCGTAGTGCTCTACTTCTCTAATTGCTATCTAATCAAACCTCTAAACTTGAAGGATTAGGGAGTAGCTAATTCTAATTCTCTGTGGGAGAGAAGCTCTAAACCCTAACTTTGATGGCTACCTCTGAATAATGATTTCTTCTCTTCTCCTCCAGGGACCAGGGGGTCTGGTTTTATAGTCCCCTCAAGTGAACGTGGGCCGTCAGATCAAACCGACATAGATTGTATGGTTTAGATTGATCCTTAGGTCGGTGGAGTCTTGCCCCGAAGCAGAGTCCTGTTTGGCCTCCAACCCTGGGCGGGCGCCCAAGGGGGGTGGGCGGCCGCCCTGCCCCCGAGCCCGAATCCCTTCTCGTTCGTTCCCGTGGCTTCTGGACTCTTCTAGATTGAGGAAAATTGAGCAGCACGTAATTATCTCGTTGTAAACATGACATGTGGGCCTTCTTTCCATATTTTCTGATAACCCCCTGCAGAAATAGATAAACACCAAAGCTCGTGGAATTCTGTCAGATAAAACCCTAATTCTAGATGTTTGTTTCATATTGATCCTTTTTCATGTTTATTTGATTATTAATTTTAGTACTTAAGGACCGTCAACAAACTCTCCCAAGCTTACCCTTTGCTCGTCCCTGAGCAAACAGCTAAACTCGGACGGATCAGGAGTTGCTTTGATGTTTTCTTTCCTGACAGGCACACATTCTTTTACATAAAATTCTTCCAGATTAGAGTGAAGTGTTATGGAGTTTAGAACCTGCACTTAAGTCTTAAGTAATCGAAAGACAAAATAGTTAAGTCAAGCACTATCCCTCCTGTCTATACTTCACCTTTGTTCTAGAGTTTTTCATAAGTTTTCAAAATAAAACTCAGAGTTCCCAGCAATGATTCTCTCAAGTCTCTCTATATGTGGTATTTGTGGATCCTTACCATAATGTCACTTACCTATAGCTAATAGAATATTTAAGTGGAGCTCATAGGAGTGAAAAACAGCTCATATATTGTCTAATCGAGCCATGGATCCAATGGAACTCAGCGTATAATTAAATCAAGATGTGCATGTGTGGTGGAGTAAATGATAGTGATGGTGAAAATGTATAAGTGTTAATAAAACTTAGTTCTCATTGCTCCTCATATTGCTATCTCTCCTCTTCTTTGATCTTTGCTTTGGGAGAACATGGGCTATCTTTTTCTTTTCTTCTTTTTTCTTTTTTTTCAGGTGGGTAATAGATACCCCTAATTCTACTGTCGGACACTTGTCCATTTTTTCCGCTCAAGTGGGCATCTTTGTACCCCTAATTCTACTTCGGATACCTGTCCATTTTTACCTCTCGTCTCACTCTTTTTCTTTCTTTATCGAGGTTCCGGGCACTTGCCCCTTTTTATTTCCTCGCATATTTTTGCATAACTCATGCCTCTTCTGCATTGAATCTTTTTAGAGAGAGAGAATAACAATATTCGGGACAGTGAGTGAAAATATTTAATGATTGATGATGGATGCTGTGGTAGATGTGTGCAAGTGAATATCTTAATTTAACCACATGAAAAGCTCCTAAGGGTCTACACAGCTCGATCAAACTCAATGTGAATATAGTAAAAGATGTTATAGCAAATATGGCTGTGGTAGGTAGTTTTGTATGCTAGGGACTCATCATGTGATTTGTAAGTTTTCAAAATAAATCTCCAGAACTTAGTGTAGTAGAAACAGGATAAACAGTAGCTCAACCTTATATCATGCCTTTCTCTTACCTAGACTTTAGTTTTATGCTTCTCAAAGATAGTAATTTTAGTTTTAGTAATTCCTGGAAGAATTCTAATATAAAAGCTAGGTACTTGTAAGTAAGCAAACAGAGCAATTGTTCATCATTTCCATCATGCATCTTTTTGGTCTTTTTATTTTTCTAGAGATTAAACTTAGCAGGAAAATAAAGTACACTTATCTACACACTCTTTTTATTTTGTTTTCATGTTTATAAAATGCAGTAAATTTAAGCAAGAAAATATTTATTTGGTTTTCTAAGTTTTTCCTTTTAAGATAAATTAAATACTAAGACAGAATAGAATAAATAAGAAGAGCAAATAAAAACTTACTTGATAAATTTGGGAGGAACTCCCTCAAGCTGGATGTTGACGTCGGTCTTACCCGATGTTCCAGAACCGCATCATGGTTCTAATGTTGTCGTTCATTGTTGTTGTATCTTGTCTCAGCTCTTCTACTGCAGCTGCATGGTCCTGGTTCCATTTTTGTTGCTCTTCCAGGAGTCTTCCATGTTCTGCTTGCGTACTCTGGATGTCGAGGAGGGTGTTGACGGTGCGAGTGAAGAAAGCACCGGCCTCTTGATAATAGTCATTCGTGAAAGCGTAGGAGGCGTCGGAGTATCGTCCTGCATCAAATTGGGGCGGAGGTCAGGATCCTGAAGCTCCATATGGATCAGTGGAGTACCTGCCCGTATGGAAAGGCGGGTTTGTCCACTGGTGATCTTGGCTCTCCGGCCATGTCTCTTCTGTTGGCTCTTGTGGTTGCGCATGTCGAGCCCATGGGTCTCGAAGGACTCGAGGGTTGTAATCGCAATAATGCAGGTGTGCTGCTTCCTCTGGTCCAGGGTCAGCTCCATACCAGGTGCGTTCTCGGTGAGTGGTTATCCTTTCAGAAGCCACTCGCTGTGGAGTTCTCTGGTTCACTGGTGTTGCTGCAATCTCAATCAAAAAGTTTTGCACAACGTAGAGGCCAAGGTTCGGGTTAGGTAACCGAATCTTGCCTTTATCATCATATAGCATATACATTATATTTCCCTCTTTCTTTAACATTCGAGCTTGTCTAAATGTGTCATAGCCATGATAAATTCTTAATTCTTCTATAAAATCCAACGATGAGTTTTCTAGTAAGTGAAGATTAGTGGCTAGATGAGTGATAAGTGAAGTACATCCTACTGGTCCCTGAAGACTAGGTATACTAAGCCAATGTGAAACTAATAGTGTAACAGGTGAAGTGGGTATTTTACTAATAGCAGCATATAAAAGTTGTAAATCTCCTACTCTTACTTTCCTAATATCATCGCGATAGAAAAGATTGTACCCAAGCCATTTGTGAAACATCCTAAGAGTGGGGTGTTCCATGTCACTGGTTCGGGCTTGACTGTAAAAATTATCTCTAGATATTTCTCTCCAGAACTGGTGTCTCTCAAAATTGGGTAAATCGGAGTCAATGTTCAGGATGCATCTTGAAGTGAAACCAAGATGGTCGCTCAGCTCTCTCCAAGACAACATAATTTCCTGTTTGAACATCCGAAAAACAATTCCCCCTCATAGTATTGTAAAGTGCAAAGAAATTCGAGGGTGAGAAGACGAGAACCCAGCTTAGTTTTATTCCAAAAATTTATCCAACCTAACATCTGGAAAATTAAGTCAAATTCAGTGTCCATACCTGTTTCTTGTAGTAAGATTGGATCGATAGTAGGGGTGTGAATGAAATCTTTGTTCTTCAACTGCTGATAGACTTCCTTCTCTCTTCGGGTCTTCAGTCCTAGGTCTCCTATCTTGAGAAGGACCTTAACTTGCTGACCTGATGAAGATGACGGGGCTTGTGTGGGTGTTGGGTCGACGCTCATCTCTGATGGCTGTGAGGAGTGTCGAGCTGAACTCCTTGTACCAATGTTCTTGAGAGCCTTCCCTGCATTCTTCACCTTCTTAAACATCCTGTAAACAAAAGTTGGCAAAAACACAACTGGTGGAAAATGTGAGATAAAATGTTAGTGGTCAGCTGTCTGGAGTGTCAGTAGTCCAGGGGTTAGTCGTTCAAGACAAATTTCTATTTTGGTAGAGCCTCCCCCTAAACAACTTTTACTTCCGCTTAGACAACGGGATCACTACTTGCTAGGTGACAATCACTCTCTCAGAAGAAATCCAACCTTCCTTCCACTCTCCTATTTCTCTCTACTCTCTTCTTTTCACTACAAGAACTCCTTCTCGGGAAACTGAAACTTATGTGGTTTTCTAGAGTGTTTGTGTGAAGAGAAGGGGAGCTGAAGGTGGCCTTTTATAGGAGGAAAAGGGAGTAGGGCGGGCGCCCTTGGTAGGTGGGCGGGCGCCCACTCCTGGTGTCCATCCTGGGTGTGCCTCCTCCACTTGCTTCCTTGCTTTGATCTCACGCAGAATAATGTTGTGTGGTGGTTGTTGGATGGTGGAAAGATGTCTGGTGAGTGGAAACATATTGGTGGATGAAATTATGTGATGGGATGTATGTGAGGTGTGGTGTATGACATGTGGGACCCAAGGAGTGTGGGTCATGCTTCTAGAAGATTAATATAATTAAATATAATGCAGGAAAATCTATGAGAATTAACACTTAATGAAAATGATAATGAAGAATATTTTTGTGCCTCCACAATAATTAATAAATATGGGTTGTTACACACCACGAATATTATTTATATGGGGCTTTTTGATTATTATAATTATGCTATGACTAATGAAAAAATTAATTATGCAAGAATTTAAATATGAGAAAATTAATAATGCGGATAATTACCGATTTACCTCGCGGTGAGGGTTTGGGATTTTTAGGTCCCCCAAGCTGGACCTCCAAATCTTTGAATCTTCTGAGTTACCTTCCTCCGGAGATGGTGTCTCCAGTGGTTCTTCATGAACTTCCTTCATTGTAGAGTCTCTCTCTGGTTTGGGTTTGAATGTGAAGTGTTCTTCTTGTCCGTTTATGTTGAACTTGATTTCTCCCTTCCCGACATCAATGTGGGCATTGGCAGTGCTCAGAAATGGCCTTCCAAGGATGATAGACACTTTTGAGTCAGGACTCATGTCCAGTACTACGAAGTCTACTGGCACCAGGAAATCTCTGATCTTGACTGGAATGTTCTCGGCGATGCCCAACGGGTGTCGAACCGATTGATCCGCTAGTTGTAGGCACATTGATGTTGGTTCTAAGGCTGCATGATCAAGCTTTTTGTAGACTGATGCTGGCATCACACTGACACTTGCTCCGAGATCACAAAGTGCATTGTTGAAGTGTTGGTTTCCGATCGAGCAATCAATAGTGGGACATCCAGGATCTTCCTTCTTCTTTGGTGGTTTATTGAGGATGGCCGCACTACATTCTTCTATCAGCTTGATAAACTCAGTGGTGGGCAGTGGTCTCTTCTTGTTAAGAATATCTCTGATGTACTTTGCATATGTAGGTACCTGTATGGCATCGAGCAGAGGTATGTTGACATATAATTTTTGAATGACCTCTACAAACTTACCAAACTGCTCATCCGACTGCAGTCCTCTGTTTCTTCTGGGAAATGGCAAATAGTTGGTGTCGTAAAAATCTTTCCTCATTTCTCCATTTCTTGGTGGTTGTAGCAGATCTTCTGCTTCAACTGGGCTTTCTTCTTCTATCACTGCTGGTTGCACTGGTGGTAATGTTCTTTGTTTCTCTTTTGGGTATGGTGGATCTCTGGTAGCTTTGCCTCCTCTAGTAGTTATATTCTTTACCTGCTCAAGGTTAGTAGCAACAGGCAGTGCAGCAGCTAATTTTATTAATTTAAGCTCTACCCTTTTATTAAGAGTGTTTTGCTCATCAAAGGCAGTTAGTAGAAAATCCATTTTATTGTATATATCTTTTAGAGATGATTCATTTGTATCTAGCCTTTGTTTAACTTCATCATTAATTTTGGTTTGTTGAGCAATTATCTCTTTTAATGAAAGTTCCTTGAAAGTATTACCTGAATTCATACCTTTGCTATTGGGTTGACTCGAAGTTGGTTGATATTTGTATGCTGTCTCAATGGCCCTTTGATCTTCTTTGAACTTGGCCCTCTGGTCAATCCAATGGAGCAAATTTTCCATCTTAGTTGATAATGCATTTACTTCTTCTGGTATTTCTTCAGTTTGATGACATTGTTGAGCTTTATCTTGGAACCAGCTTTGATTTTCTGCTATCTTATCCAAAAGTATCTCTGCTTTTCCAGTTGTAAGCTCCAAGAATGATCCTTTAGCAGATGCATCTAGGCACTCACGAGCCTTCTGGGTTAATCCACGGTAGAAGGTCTGCATAAGTAACCATGTGGCCATTCCATGGTGAGGACAATCTGATATGTATCCTTGAAAACCTCCCATGCTTCTGAAATGGCTTCTGTCTTCTGCTGTTGGAAACTGACAATATTTCCTCTTAAGGCAGTTGTTTTGCCTATAGGGAAAAACTTTGATAGAAAGGCATCTGACAAGTTCGTCCAGTTATTGATGTTATCTTGATGAGTGTAGAACCACTTCCTCGCTTTCCCTTCTAGTGAGAATGGAAAAAGGCGAAGCAGTATGACGTCTTTGTCAACTCCGTTGATGTGGATTGTGCTTCCAATCTCTAAGAAATTCTGCAAGTATGCACTAGCATCTTCATGTGCCTTTCCACTGAATTGTATAGCTTGTACCAAATTGATGAGGCTTGACTTGAGCTCAAACTCAGGTATTCCTTCTTCTACTGCAAATCTTGGACCAGTTGGAATGTTGTCAAGACTTGGAGCAGAGAATTCTTGCAAGGTCTTTTGTGCCATAGCTTCAGCAATTGGTAGCTAGCTTCTTCTTCTCTTGATTGCATTGGTTCTGATGATGAAGAGTTGAATGTTCCCAAAGTCAATCCTGATATACCCTTTATAAAAATATAAACATAGAAAAACAACAGGGTGAACGTGCCAAAGCAGAGGTGCCTTGTTATGATTTCTCACTTAGTAGCTGTTTTTATGCAATTATTTCTCTATAGTCTAGTCTAATATTTTATATGAATAACCTTGATTGATTTTCTGGCTTTCCTTACCGTTCCTAAGTATTATCCTTTTGTTCCCCTTTATGACTTATTCCTGAGACTCGTATAATATCCTATAAGTTCCCCGGCAACGGCGCCAGAAATGCTTGTTGACACCACCACTTTGATACTAGGTTGTCATCCCTAGCATGGCGCCAAAGTGTACAAAGGTATTTATAAATGTAAAGCTTCTCTAGAAAATAATCTATTCTATCCGCAAGCGCACAGATAAAACACCTCATTGTAGCATTTCACCAGGATAAGTATTCCAGGTATCGTTATTTATAATTTTGCTCAAGGGATCTCAAGAAAATAAAATTAAATCAAGGGGCAGAATCTATCAAGGCATAAAATAGAGATAAACTTGCAAGAACATGATTACTAATGAGAAACTCGTCACACAGTCACGTACTTTAGCAGGGGGTAAACCATAAAGATAATGATAATGAATTATAAGTTCATGGGTAGATAACACAGCGATTAGAAAATAGACTACTCCTCATATATGTAGGTGATGTCGGATTAGCTAGAGAATGGATTCTAAGTTATCTACTAACTACTAAGTCATAATCTACTCTAGTTATCTACAAGATCATATATAGCATAAAAGACTCTTCATTCATGTATAAGGAACATTGATAAAGTAAATCAGAGCATCGCATGACTTACTCCACAATACCGGTTCTGCCTGTCCTATCAACGGAGGGTGGACTATATAAGAATCAACGAAGCTGTCACTATCGCGAACTACCACAAGACCCGGCCAATAGGATACATTTGCAGATAAATAACATCTAAGCACCACGCTCACATGTGATCTATCACCTAACTCCCTCGCGTCAAGAGCTAAGCGCTTTGCAAACTTATACATAAACTCATTATCAATTAGAACTATATCAAATATAGAACTAGAGCAAACTAAGAACATAATAATTAGAGACATAATGCAATTAGAACAAAGAATTAGAGAAAGATATAAATAATACCAATCTTTATTACCGAAGATCCGAATCCAGAGCGTAGTGCTCTACTTCTCTAATTGCTATCTAATCAAACCTATAAACTTGAAGGATTAGGGAGTAGCTAATTCTAATTCTCTGTGGGAGAGAAGCTCTAAACCCTAACTTTGATGGCTACCTCTGAATAATGATTTCTTCTCTTCTCCTCCAGGGGCCAGGGGGTCTGGTTTTATAGTCCCCTCAAGTGAACGTGGGCCGTCACATCAAACCGACATAGATTGTATGGTTTAGATTGATCCTTTTTCATGTTTATTTTACGGACCTAAAGGATGAATCTAAACCATACAATCTATGTCGGTTTGATCCAACGACCCATATTCACTTGAAGGGACTATAAAACCAGATCCCCTGGCCCCTGGAGGAGAGAGCCTCTCAACCCTAATTCATTGTTCTTCAAGGGAGAAGAAGCCTCTAATCAAGATTAGAGCCACCACATCAATTAGATATCTAGATTAGCATTGCTACATAGGATTAGAACTAGAAGGAGTCAATCTTCGATTGGTTTCCGGATCTGTCAAGAGGATTCTTGGTAATTCTCTAATTGTGCTTCTAATTGCTTTCTAATTATCTTTGTTCTTCAATATTATGAATATGACTTTGTTCTACTTCAATATATTTCTTATGACTTTGCTCTACTTGCTTATATTCAAGATTATATTGTTCTTAGTTTATCATAGTTATGTACTTGGCTTAGTTAGATTTGATCTATATACATGCTTAGGATCGTATAGCGTTTATCCATCGGATCCATGGGTAAATGATAGATATTGTGTAGGCGTGGTGCTTATACCGTATTTATCTGCGATTGTACCCAATATGCCAGATCGTGGGGTGGTTCGTGATAGTGACAGCTTCATTGATTCTTATATAGTCCCCCTCTCGTGTATTGGGCTGGCAGAGCAACATTATTACAGGGGAGTGATTGCTATGTTTCTCATATTCCTTGCTAATATCACTATGCATGGGCGTAGTCTTGTCTCGCAATGATTGCTAAGTATGCTTGCACTAACTATGATAATGCTAGACTATATAGTTGAGAATAACTTAGGGAATATTCTTGTAGTTCGTTCTAATACCATGCTAATGACTTTCTAGAGTATCTAATTGAGGTGCTTATCATATTTATTATGTGGCTAGATCAGATTAATTACCATTGTCACTATTATTATTTCATATATGTTTTATGTGACACTTATCCCTGTATGATGAGTTAGATATAATGTTCTCAATTATACATGCAATGGTAGATGCTCAATCTCATATTCTATTCTGTAATCAATATTGATGATTGCTAATCCCTTCCCAGTGGTAAAAATATAAATAACGATACCTGGAATACTTCCCGGTTAAAATGCTACATCGGTATTAATCTGTGCGCTTGCAGATCCCATTCATTATTTATTTAGAAGAGCAATTGCATATTTCAATACCGCGTCTCTTATATCATGCTGGGGATGACAACTTGGCTTAAGTGGTGTGAGGGATAGGTTTGGCATTTTTGGCACCGTTACTAGATTTAGAGAACTTAGTCTACTTTTGGTAAAGATGTTAAGAATACCCAACAAGCAATTTTTGGCGCCGTTGCCGGGGAAGGTTGATTACTAATCAGGAATGGAATAAAAGATTTTGAGTTATCATTCGCATCACTAATATGATTGAGCTTATCTATTCTCTCATACAGTTTTACCCCGATATTTTCCTATTTCATCTTATGCAGGGGAATGTATGAATAGAAGACATCTTCCAGGAAATTTTGTTGACAATCCCGAAGCATTATTCAAGAAGACGAGAGCCAAGCTAAAGAAATCATCAACACTTCAGCAAGAAGCTTCATCCAATCAAGAAGATCACCAGAACTTGTCTTCAGAGTTTGAAGCCATGGCGAACAAATCAATCCGCGAGTTCTCAGCTCCCACTACGGACAACATCCGCACTGGACCTGCTGCAGAGATCGATGGCAACTTTGAGCTCAAGCCTGGACTTATCAACATGGTGCAATCCAACCAGTTCTGTGGGAAGGCACACGAAGATGCTAGTGCTCATTTACAACACTTCCTGGAGATTTGCAACACATTCACCATATCAGGAGTTTCCAAAGATGCTATACTACTTCGCCTCTTCCCATTCTCACTGTTAGGAAGAGCGAAGCAGTGGTTCTACGCTACAAAGGAGAAGAATACTACGTGGGCACTCTGCTCAACAAACTTTCTCGCTAAGTTCTTTCCCATGGGCAAGACCAATGCTCTCCGTGGGAAGATTACAAGTTTTCAGCAACAAAATGATGAATCTGTTCTAGAAGCATGGGAGCGCTTTCAAGACTACATCCTAGAATGTCCCCATCATGGAATGGAGAGTTGGCTACTGATGCAGACATTTTATCATGGACTCGGCAACAGTGCCCGAGAAACCATGGATGCTGCAGCTGGAGGAGCATTCTTATCACTTACTATACCACAAGCCACAGCTCTTGTGGAGAAGATGGCGTCCAACCAAAGCTGGAATGAAGAGAGGACCCAGACACGCAAGAGAGGTGGAGGTATGCATCAGCTGAAAGAGGTAGACATGCTGTCTGCAAAGCTAGACCTGCTCATGAAGAAGCTCGATGATAGAGCTGGAGATAAGAAGGAAGTCATGCACATCTACGACTCTCACATGACTTGTGAGGAGTGTGGAGACACTGGACACTCAGGCAACCACTACCCTGAGATGCTTGAGGATGTGAACTACATCAACAACAACAACTACTACTACAACCGTCCTCAACAAAATCAAGGTTGGAATCAACAGATGCCTAACTACTCAGGTAATTATCAAGGTAACAATTCTTACAACAATAATAATAATAATTTTCCAACTTTGAGAGAGTTAGTGTCTAATCAAGGAAAGCTAATGGATAATCTATCTAAGAAATAGGCATCTAATGATAAAATGCTAGAAAATATAAACAATAGAATGGATAATTTCTCTACTGCCATCAAGAATCAAATTAGCTTTAATAAAATGATTGAATCTCAGTTAAATCAAATAGCTGCTGCTGTTCCTACTACTAACCCCGGTATACCATCACAACCGGAAGGATTAGAATCTGCAAATCTTGTAGACACGTTTGATGCAGGCAATTGGAGTAACCCCGTCACTGAATTCTCTACTGACCTTCTGCCGGTCAAGAGAGGCGATCCAGGATGCCCCGTCATCCCGATCTCCATCGGCATGGTGAACGTTCCAGAAGCACTCTGCGACTTTGGCTCTAGTGTCAACATTATACCCAGGGTACTCTATGAAAAATTCTTTACATATCCTTTATTAGAAACAACCATGTGTTTGCAGTTTGCAGATCAGACGATAACTTTTCCAAAAGGAATAGTGAAGAACCTTTATGTCCGAGTTGGTACCTTATATGCCCCAGCAGACTTCGTAGTGGTAGAGACCGGAAATGATAAGAGAGCACCCATCATCTTAGGGAGGCCATTCTTGAACACCACGGGAGCTATCATCTATGCTAGTGCTGCTAAGATCAGTTTCTACGTCAAAGGGAGGAAGGAGATATTTTTCTTCAAGAACAAGACTACACAAATTCCAGATCAATCCAGACGTGAATCAAGGAAGAGGACCAACAGGAGGAACAGGAACAAGCAAGTGTGGACCGAGTCAGCTAAGATGGTCACTGTAGTTCATGGCGGCCAAGATCACCAACTTAAGTCACCGCTTTTGACCAAGAAGGACGACCCAGGAATGCCAAGCATTTACTGCTCCATAAATGGATGCAACTTCTACAAGACATTTTGTGACACCGGATCGGGCGTCAACATAATGGCCGCAGTCACCTATCGGCTCTTGTTCGGGAGCCACTAAGACCAACATACATTCAGCTCCAGATGGCAGATCAGACATTTCGAGAAGTTAAAGGAATAGTAACTGATGTCCCAGTCAAAATAGACGATCACTTTGTCTACACAGACTTTCAGGTTATTGACATGGGAGAAGATGAGTACGATCCACCCATCATCCTTGGAAGACCGTTCCTCAGCACCGTTAAAGCAATTATCTACATTGGAACTGGAGAAGCCCATATGCACTTCCCCTCAGAGAAGGTACGCCGTTATTTTACTGACCCTAACTATATCGTTGAAGAATCTAAGCAGGTAAGAAAACGACGCAACCGCAACCAGAGGAGGCAGATCATCAAGGACGGATGGGCAGACTACGAAGGAGAAGTTGTAAGATCAGAAGACGTTGAGTTTAAACAGAATTATCCAGAGGAGACTGAAGCACCAAGTCAGGTGTGGAAAATGAAGATAACTATACATGAAGAGGAGGCGCTGCCGGAAGTACCGACTACGCCACCCAACGAACCTCAGGACGATTAAGAAAATGGAGAGTCCCGTTCGGAGGACATAAAAACACCGAACGCCTTGCCAAGAGGTAAACTTGGTAGTTATCCTTTCCCTTTCAATTATTTCAACTAGTTTACTTAGTTAATCATGTTCGTACTATCTTAAAAATAAAAGAAAATAAAAATGCGAAAAATAGTAAGCCCCATGTGAGTATGCGAGTGGCATAAAACCCATAAGTACATTCACTGTGGTGGCATAAAAATAAAATAAAAATTTCTTTTCTGCTTTATAAAATAAAAATATAAAAACAGGGAGTAATAATTATTAAGGAGTCTCAAGATGATAAAGGCTAGATATTTATGCTAACACTTAATCAGTTCCACAATCTTTGTTGTCTATTTGAGCTCCCAGAATCTAAGAATCAAGAAGACTAGCAGACGGAGGACATTCTAATCGCTGTCAGAATGCTGCTGACTTTCAAATACACCTCAGCCACCTGCTAGCTACATCAAGAGAAATTACGTCAAAATTCAGCTTGGGGGAGAGCACCCCCATTTATCTCGATAAGTATTTTTATCTATCTTTATACTTATATTATATTAGAATATTAAATATACATAGCTAGAAAAAACCAAATAAGTATTTTATGCTTATATATATATATATATATATCTTTTGCTTAGTGTGTTTAATAAATAAATAAAGTGGCGATGCTAATCTGTATCTAAATAAAACTTAAGCATGGAAATGGTGAATAGTTGCTCTGCCTAATTTACACATTTTAAGTTCTCTCTCAAGTTTAGATATAACTGTTATAATTTAAAGCTTGCTCTAGACCTAAACTTGTGGGATGAAAATTTGATCTGAAGTCTAAGTTGTTAACGGATACGATATGGGAAGGTTGAGCTGTTATTTATCTGTTCCTAGAGATGCTAGAATTCTAGAGAATTTTATCTTTGAAAATCTTTAAAGTGTTGCATGATGAGTTCCTGTATGATGAGAGTTTAAATTCCTACCAAAGCCATATATACATGCTTGCTAGACTTTGAGCCACACATTTACTATTTACTGCTTATGAGCATTGAGTGTGGTCAAGCTGTGTAGACCTTTAGGAACTTGTCATGTGGTTAAATCAAGATTCACTTGCACGTTCACTCATATATGCTACTTCTACTCCGGAAGTACCATCCATATATATCCACCCATTCCATCTCCAGAATCACCCAAAAATATTCTACTCCTAATCCGGGAGAGAATAGCCAAAAATATTTCTGTTTTCCCTTGTGAAATAAATGCTCAAGTTATCTTGTTACTACCAGTTGCTATATTATCTCAAGAGATGAATTCTCTAAAAAAAAGAGACAAATACGAGGAAATAAAAAGGAGCAAGTGCTCGGAACCTCGAAAGAAAAAAGAGAGTGAGACGAGAGGTAAAAATGGACAAGTGTCCGACAGTAGAATTAGGGGTACAAGATACCCACCTGAGAGAAAAGAAAAAGAAGAGCATCTCATTCTCCTCATGAAGTTTCAAAAAAGCAAGAAAGGTATGTATCCCCTCAAAAGAGCAAAGTAGAATTAGACTTCCACCACCATTGTTTTCACCATTGTTATCACCATCATCACCATACATCATTCATTCGCCACACATGCACATCCTGATTAAACTCATTGGCTTGTTTCTTTAGATCCATGGTTTGACTATGCAATACATGTCTTGTAAGTATGTATACTTTATCTCCCACCTATGAGCTCCAAATATTAAAGCCTTATTAGAGTAGGGTGAGAGAGAAGGCAATGTCACTATGCCTTATACCATAAATACTACATATCTTGAGAGAAGGCATATACCATCACTGCCTTGGTAAGGATCTAGAAATACCACAAAAGAGAGATCTGAGAGAATCATACAAGGAATTCTGAGTTTTATTTGAAAATCTGCAAAAACCCCAGAGCTATAGCTGATCAAGAATAAGAGACATGGCACTTGACTAGACTGTTCTATCTTTTAACCACTCAAGATAGAAGTGACGGTTACAAGTCCCATGGTAGAAGGTAAAGTAAGTAAGTTTTAAGTCTTGACAGTTTACTCTAACTCAGAGATGAGATCTTATTTAAAAAACATGTGTACCGTCAATTTTTTTAAAAAAAAATATATTGCAACAACTTATGATCCATAGCTGAGTCTATCCTTGCTCAGGGACGAGCAAGAGGTAAGCTTGGGGGAGTTTGTTGACGGTCCTTAAGTATCAAATTTAATTATCAAATAAATAAAGAAAAGGATCTAAATGAAATCAACATCTAGACTTAGGGTTTTATCTGACAGAATTCCACGAGTTTTGGTGTTTGTCTATTTCTGCAGGGGGTTATCAGGAAATACGGAAGAAAGGCCCACACGTCGGGATTACATAGAGATATTAACGTGCCGCGCAATTATCTTACATCTAGAAGACTACAGAAGCCACGAGACCGAAGCGGAGGCGAAACGGGGCCAGACCCTGGGCGCCCGCCCAGTTGGTCAGGGCGCCCGCCCTGCCTCTGAGTCCAATCAGGACTCTGCTTTGCGGGAGATTTCCACCGACCTAAAGGATGACTCTAAACCATACAATCTATATCGGTTTGATCCAACGGCCCATATTCACTTGAAGGGACTATAAAACCAGACCCCCTGGCCCCTGGAGGAGAGAGCCTCTCAACCCTAATTCATTGTTCTTCAAGGGAGAAGAAGCCTCTGATCAAGATTAGAGCCACCACATCAATTAGATATCTAGATTAGCATAGCTACATAGGATTAGAACTAGAAGGAGTCAATCTTCGATTGGTTTCCGGATCTGTCAAGAGGATTCTTGGTAATTCTCTAATTGTGCTTCTAATTGCTTTCTAATTATCTTTGTTCTTCAATATTATGAATATGACTTTGTTCTACTTCAATATATTGCTTATGACTTTGCTCTACTTGCTTATATTCAAGATTATATTGTTCTTAGTTTATCATAGTTATGTACTTGGCTTAGTTAGATTTGATCTATATACATGCTTAGGATCGTATAGCGTTTATCCATCGGATCCATGGGTAAATGATAGATATTGTGTAGGCGTGGTGCTTATACCGTATTTATCTGCGATTGTACCCAATATGCCAGATCGTGGGGTGGTTCGTGATAGTGACAGCTTCATTGATTCTTATATAGTCCCCCTCTCGTGTATTGGGCTGGCAGAGCAACATTATTACAGGGGAGTGATTGCTATGTTTCTCATATTCCTTGCTAATATCACTATGCATGGGCGTAGTCTTGTCTCGCAATGATTGCTAAGTATGCTTGCACTAACTATGATAATGCTAGACTATATAGTTGAGAATAACTTAGGGAATATTCTTGTAGTTCGTTCTAATACCATGCTAATGACTTTCTAGAGTATCTAATTGAGGTGCTTATCATATTTATTATGTGGCTAGATCAGATTAATTATCATTGTCACTATTATTATTTCATATATCTTTTATGTGACACTTATCCCTGTATGATGAGTTAGATATAATGTTCTCAATTATACATGCAATGGTAGATGCTCAATCTCACATTCTATTCTGTAATCAATATTGATGATTGCTAATCCCTTCCCAGTGGTAAAAATATAAATAACGATACCTGGAATACTTCCCGGTTAAAATGCTACATCGGTATTAATCTGTGCGCTTGCAGATCCCGTTCATTATTTATTTAGAAGAGCAATTGCATATTTCAATACCGCGTCTCTTATATCATGCTGGGGATGACAACTTGGCTTAAGTGGTGTGAGGGATAGGTTTGGCATTTTTGGCACCGTTACTAGATTTAGAGAACTTAGTCTACTTTTGGTAATGATGTTAAGAATACCCAACAGCTCCTTTGAATGAATTGATAAAGAAAGGTGTTGACTTTAAATGGGAAAAATCACAACAAAATGCATTTCAAGAATTAAAGAAACGTTTGACTGAAGCACCTGTACTTGTTCTTCCTGATTTCACTAAAACTTTTGAAATAGAATGTGATGCTAGTGGAATTGGGATAGGAGGAGTTTTAATGCAACAAGGAAAACCTGTAGCATATTTTAGTGAAAAACTAGGAGGTGCTCAACTGAATTATTTTGTGTATGATAAAGAATTATATGCTTTGGTACGTGTGCTTGAAACATGGCAGCACTACTTATGGCCAAAAGAATTTGTTATTCACTCTGATCATGAAGCTTTGAAATACTTGAAAGGACAGGCAAAACTGAACCATCGTCATGCCAAATGGGATGAGTTCATCGAAACATTTTCATACATTGTGAAATCTAAAAAAGTGAATCGCACATTGTCAATGTTGCTGCGAACAATGGTGAAATAGAACCTGAAGGTTTGGGAGGAATGCTTGCCACATGTGGAGTTTGCACATAACAGGGCAGTACAATCTACCACTAATATGTGTCCTTTTGAAATTGTTTATGGGTTCAAACCTATTGCTTCGATAGATTTGTTGCCCCTTCCATTGCAGGAAAGAACCAATATGGAAGCCTCCAAGTGTGCTGCATACATCAAGAAGGTACACGAGAAGACCAAGGAAGCAATTGAACTCAAGGCAGGACGCAAGGCTGCAAGTATGAACAAACATAGAAAGAAGGTGTTATTTGAACCCGGGGACTTGTTGTGGATACACTTGCGCAAGGATCGCTTTCCTCAGCAGCGCAAATCAAAATTGCTGCCACGAGTAGATGGTCCATTTCGTGTTCTTGAGAAGATCAATGACAATGCATACAAGATTGATCTTCCTGCAAGTTATGGCGTGTGCAACTCCTTCAATGTTGCTGATCTGTCACCATTCACAAGTGAAGACACTTTAGAGTCGAGGACGACTCCTTTTCAAGGGGGGAGGATGATATGACCACGTCACCAAGCAAGATGTCACAAGCTCCAAGTCAAGCTACACCCACTCAAGTTTCACCTACACCGACACCAGCCCAAGTCATCGATGGACCGATTACACGTAGTCGTGCAAAGAAGCTACAACAAGAGGTCCACGCGCTACTTTGTGATATTCATTTTAATATTAATGGGGATTATATACTACCTATGTGTTGTACCTTGATTGTACTCAGGTATATAGAAGAAGAGAAGGATGAATCGGACCCTAAAGAACGGACCAGTGCAAGTTCCAGAAGAAGTCAAAAACGGACCAGTGGAAGTCAAAAACGGACCAGTGCAAGAAATCTTCATAACTTTTTACTCACAAAAGCTATGAAGGTCCATGAGCACTTGTTGGAAAGCTGGACTAGTCTACTTTCCAATGAATCTAGCAGTGACCAGTTTGGATAATCCATATTGCCTGCAGACCAGAATTAGTACAGACTGCTCAGAAGGTCAACAGTCTGTCATGACAGAATGTTGGTACAACTTGCCAAATAAAACTGTACCAATCTACAGAGTTTCGTGGTGCATGGCATACATTGATGGAAAGATCTTGGAGTCTAGTTTCACACCCAAGAAACGGTTCATCATTTGGACTTCCCAATAAAAATTTATTGTCAGTTTATTGGAAACTGCTCTGGAGGCCAACAGTCACGCGAAGCCACTTCGGGAATCCATTTCGAGGGGACCTTTCACATTGTCTTCCCTCAGAAACTATATTTCATTTTCATACCTATCTAGCAGGGCTGTTGCTAGTATAAATACCCCCTAAGACTCATTGTAATATAAGACTTTGATAATTGAAATACAGAACCCCTTTGTTCAGCTGCGTGCTAACAAATTCAGAGAGTGATCTCTACCCCTTTGCTCTTGTGATTTCCTCGCGGGATTACATAGGCGGCAGCTTCATCCGCTCCCAATTGGTGCTCCTACTCCCTTCAAGGTATTCCTTGATTGATTGTAGGTTGTGTTGGTTGGTTCTTTGAGAGTGTGGTTGGGCGAATCCTCGATTCAGGTTGCCGGTTAAAGATGGTGGTTGGCTTCGAGTTTTATTTGCCAGGTTGCACTAGTTATCGCTGCTTACAGCAAGTTATCCGGCGGTTCTTCAGCTAGTTATCGGTGTTCTTCCTATGTCGTGAAGATCGGGACAACGTGTCGCATCAGTATGCTTTGAGTGGTCCAACCCAACCTCATGAATTTCAATTTCCTTCTAAATGTATGGTTGGTCAATGGAGATCATACCGTGCTACCGGTGAAGTCG
>NC_012876.2:43812293-43813522 GCF_000003195.3 Sorghum bicolor
GTAATTGAATCCTGACTAAGTAAGTAAGTGCATACTTCTTCTCTGGTAGAGAGGCTAACTAGACAAGCTACTCAACCGTAGCTACTCACACTAAGTAACTGGTGTCATGGACAGATTAGCTTGTCATAAGATTCAGCTATAACCTAGGCATCATTTGGCCAAACTAAGCAAGTGGGCACTTTCTGGAAAGCTTAACAAATTTTCTACAATTAGCTTTCAGACATCCAAGAAGGATTCCCAGCCGAAATAGGTTGAAACAGACAAAGTTGGCTGGCTGCTTTGGAAAATCCAGAGAGCAAGCACTTTGCAGCAACTTCATGCAATAGTCATAACTAGTCATAACTTTTAAACTACTCAGCCAAATGTCATGGAATTTGGACACAAGGTAGATAAGTAAGTTAGCTACAAGTTTGTTGTAGATAAGTTTTCCAGAAAACCTCACCTTCAAGCAGTTCTTAAACAATTGCTATCAGCTATACAGAATATGCTCTAGGAAAGACATAAGTAGCAAAATAATATTTTGACACATACTAAGAATGTAACATTGGTTGAAACCAAATGCACCAGTAGATAGAACATGTATAAGAAACACCAGAAAACATCATGGCAAGGTTTAAACTCATTTCTATTATCCCCTTTTCTATTTATTTGATTATTAGGATGATTTAATGAGCATGTAACACAAGTGCTCCAAAAATTCTAATACAATTACAGCAAGCCAACTAGACCACCACCAGTTCACTGTAAAATTTTCAGGGCTCTTGCACATGCAGATTGTGAGATACAAAAATGACAAGCTAACAATGGCATTAAAGGCATAATTGTGAAACCCTATCAAAAAGTGCCAAACAACAGATTTCATATTTTTCTTAGTTTTTCTTAGACATGATTACATCACTCAGCAAGTTTCAACATAAAAGGAGTTATAACTTATTTACTAAAAATAATGAAACTTCTATTTAAACAAGAATTATTTAAAACTCCACCAACAGTTATCCAAAAATCATGATAAATTTACAAGAGCCTATTCACACCTTAAGTAACACTCTCCTAAATTTTCATGGCCATAAGACTCATAGATCTCAAGATATAATTACCTCCTATTAAACAAGATTAAATCATATCTATCTATTTATGCAAAAACATGGCATGTTTTATATTTTTAATAAAAACTAGACTAACATCAGAACCTAACAAAATTGGAATCACTCCATTTGGATCTGTATAGC
>NC_012876.2:43814618-43833503 GCF_000003195.3 Sorghum bicolor
TAGCTTATGAAATTTACTACAACTTTACTTTAGATGTCATTTACATGCAAGGTCTCGTAACACTGGTTTCATAAAAGGTCTTTGAAAAGAGGTTTAGGGGGGTCAACTAGGCCAACCTAGGGCTAACCATGACCTAGGGGCATTTTTGGGCAAAACCTCCAACATAAACTTTGTTCAAAATGTTATTCTAAACATGATTAACGTATTTTGGAAGACAATGTGCACTTATATGCATTGGTCACACATTACTATCACCTATAGCAAGTCACACAAGCAATTCAATCACATAGTGTATACACCAAATGACATGTGATCATGGTGTGATGCTCATGAGTGATCATGATGATGATTATGTTGATGCAATGCTCATGGTTAACATGCAAGCTAACACTAGGAGTGTTACATCATCGGCAGTAATCTGGTGCTGAGGATCCACCGATGTGCTTTTTTCAGCTGCCTCTGAAGTCAATACTTTGGTCTTTCCCTTAGCATCCAACATATTTGTAGGGAAACGATGTTGGTCGATCTTCATCGGCTTTTGAGCTTTGGAGTTATCGAACCTAATTCTCCCAAACTCTATAGCCGACTGCAGCTGCTGCCTGAAAACTTTGCATTCATTTGTACTATGAGATGTTGCATTATGCCACTTGCAATACTTAATCTTCTTTAATTCTTCTGCCGATGGAATCACATGGTTAGGTGACAACTGAATTTGCCCCTCCTGAAGCAAAAAGTCAAATATCCTATCGGCTTTGGTGATGTAAAATGCAAACTTTTCTGGATCTTTATGCCCAAAAGGGCAAGACATCGGCTTTTTATTTTTTACCCATTCTGCCAAGCTGATGACTGGCTCTTCATCAGAATCTGAGCTCGTTGCCTCATCGACAAATGACACCTTTTTGTTCCATGCCCTCTTGGGTTCAAAAGCTTTGATATCTTGGTCAGAAATCCACTGCACTAAATGGCTCAGACTTTCAAACTCTTGAGAAGCATACTTGTCTTTAATGTGTGGCAACAACCCTTGGAAAGCCAAATTGGGGAGCTGCCGATCATCCAAAACCAGACTATAACATTTATTCTTAACATCTCGCAACCTTTGCACAAAGCTCTCAACCGATTCGTCATTGCTCTGCCTTAGCCTGACTAAATCGGTAATCTTCTTCTCATGCACTCCAAAAAAGAAGTATTTATGGAACTATTTTTCTAGATTGGCCCAGGTGATCACTGAGTTTGGAGGTAATGAAATAAACCAAGTAAAGGCCGATCCAGACAAAGATGATGAGAATAAGCGAACCCTTAACTCATCTCTGTTAGCAGTTTCCCCATACTAGATGATGAACCTATTAACATGCTCCATGGTTGACGTATCATCCTGCCTCGAAAACTTGGTGAAATCCGGCACCTTGTACCGATTTGGAAGCGGAATTAAGTCATATGCTGGAGGATACGGTGTCCGATAAGAGTAAGTGTTGACTTTGGGTTTTATCCCAAATTGGTCTCTCATCACCTCAGCTATCTTATCGGCCCAGTAAGCATCAGCATATTGCCGATGAGCTTGTTGTGGATTCGGCATCTGCTGATAAGCTTCCACATGTCTCTGCAGTGCACGATCCCTACGGAACATAGGATTAGCCACCGCCTGTTGACCACCAACTTGCTGACCAAGATTCATCGGCTGGTTGATCAACCCTTGATTTTGAAATCCAGGTTGCATTGGTCCTTATTGAAATCCCATAGCCTGATGATTTTGCTGAGGCATCTATGGAAAGACAAACTGCCCTGTCCATCCATTGTTAACATTCATCGGCGTAGGTCGTGCCGATGGCTGATAATTGGGCACCATCATCGAATTGACATACCCTAGCTGTGTCATAAACCTTTGCTGTGTCAGCATTGGATCTGCCGATGCATTAGGCATCTAGAACGTTGGCATTTGAGAATTCCTAGCAAAAGGTCTTGTAGTAGTAGTTGTAGAATACTTGGGATTCTGAGTCATCGGTGAGCCTGGGGGTGCCGATGCCATAGGAGCATTGCCTGTCATGTCAGCCACTTGAGATGTCCCAGAACTTTTTGCCATAAATTCTGGGGGCATACCATATCCCCACCAATTGGGAGGAACAGATACTGACATTGCTGATGCTAATAAATCTGTAGCAAGTTTGACTTGTCCCTCTGATGTTGATGGATTAGTCGTCATCGGTGTAGATTGCGCATTAGTCATCCCTAATGTGCTTGGAGGAGAAGTAACTTCCGTACCTGCAACGGCTGTAGTAGCCGATGGAGCCGTAACCGATGATGATCCTGGCTGATGATAGTCAGGGCCCACATAAGATGGTGGTATCTGTCCTTCTTTGAAAGTTCTAGCCACAACATTGAAAACTGTATTGGACAGCACATTAGATTAATTGATTAGAGCACAAATGATAGCACTGTCAACCATCTCTTGTTGTTTACTAGGATTGGCTTCAAAAGTGATTTGCCGAGGCATCAACAATGCTTCCTTTTGGATCACCTCGCCACTCCTGTTGATATTGAAGGATTTCAAGCATAGCTGCTTGTAGTCCTCCATAGCTTTTGCCATATCTTGCTTCTATTCATCTCTGAGATTGGCTTCCGTCACGGGGATGACGTTCTCCAAGTCGAAATTAGTGTTCGACATAATGATCTTGATGTTGAATCATTGTCCCACTGGGCGTGCCAAAAGATGTGTTCGTGCAAAAGTAGATCTACAAACACAAAGGGCTAATACCCGATTCAACATTAAGACGTGCCAGCCGATTTGACCTTACAATCGACAAAGGTGGTAACTCGAATACTTTGGTCCCGACAACAGCGATGCGCCCGGATGTCACGGCCAAGAGGTATTCACACGGAACTCGAGAATTCGCCGAGGTTAACTCGTTGTAAAAGGAAAATATGCAGGTTGATGAAGTCGTCAAAAGTAGATGCTGAAATAGATGTAAAAACTTGTGTTTGGTTGATTGTGTCTAACATTACATCGCTACGGGGTCTCATATTTATACCCTGCCCAAAAGGGTTACAATCAGACACGACTAGGACTCGAATTCCAAATTGAACGGAATCCGTACACAAAACAAACTCTAATAACTGTGGAAAGCATTAAGTTATCTTCCACAACCGTTCGGTACACCACCTTGAATCGATCGACAATTCCAGCGCCTTTCTTTGTGACCATCGGCGAACCACCTTTCATAGCCATCGGCAACCATCAGCACCATTCATCGGCATGAATCCCTCACCACTCCTAGACTTGGCCATATTCTGTCGTTTTCTCATCGGCACCAACCCTCATTGGCAACTCTCCTGTCAACTAGTCACCACTTTTCTGCCTGCCGATCTACGCCTTATTAACTCCAGATACGCATCCAAAGATACGTGTCCAAAAACGGTGTCGACACTGCCAAGCTAGACCTGCTCATGAAGAAGCTCGATGATAAAGCTAGAGATAAGAAGGAAGTTATGCACGTCTATGACTCTCACATGATTTGTGAGGACTGTGGAGATACTGGACACTCAGGCAATCACTGCCCTGAGATGCTTGAGGACGTGAACTACATCAACAACAATAACAACAACAACAACTACAACCGTCGTCAACAAAATCAAGGTTGGAATCAACAGAGGCCTAACTACTCAGGTAATTATCAAGGTAACAATTCTTACAATAATAATAATAATTTTCCACCTCTGAGAGAGTTAGTGTCTAATCAAGGAAAGCTAATGGATAACCTATCTAAGAAATTGGCATCTAATGATAAAATTCTAGAAAAAATAAATAATAGAATGAATAATTTCTCTACTGCCATTAAGAATCAAATTAGCTTTAATAAAATGATTGAATCTCAGTTAAATCAAATAGCTGCTGCTGTTCCAGCTACTAACCCCGGTATACCATCACAACCTTAAGGATTAGAATCTGCAAATCTTGTAGACATGTTTGATACAGGTAACTACTGGAGTAACCCCGTCGCGGAAGTTACTACTGACCTTCTACCGGTCAAGAGAGGTGATCTAGGACGCCCTGTCATCCCGATCTCCATCGACATGGTGGACTTCCCAGAAGCACTCTGCGACTTTGGCTCTAGTGTCAACATTATGCCAGGGTACTCTATGAAAAATTCTTTATATATCCTTTATTAGAAACAACCATGTGTTTGCAGCTTGCAGATCGGACATTAAGTTTCCCAAAGGGAATATTGAAGAACCTTTGCGTCCGAGTTGGTACCTTGTACGCCCTAGCAGACTTCGCGGTGACAGAGACCGGTAATGATGAGAGGGCACCCGTCATCTTAGGGAGGCCATTCCTGAACACCTCGAGAGCTGTCATCTACGCTAGTGCTGCCAAGATCAGTTTTTACATCAAGGGGAGGAAGGAGACGTTTTCCTTCAAGGACAAGACTACACAAATCCCAGAGCAATCCCGACATGAACCAAGGAAGAGGACCAACAGGAGGAACAGGAACAAGCAAGTGTGGACCGAGTCAGCTAAGATGGTCACTGCAGTTCAAGGAGGTCAAGATCATCGACTCAAGTCTCCATTCCTGACCAAGAAGGACGACCTAGGTATGCCAAGCATCCAGTGCTCCATTAATTGGTACAACTTCTACAAGATGCTTTGCGACACCGGATTGGGCGTCAACATAATAGCCGCAGTCACCTATGAGCTCCTGTTTGGAACCATAACCCTAAAACTGACATACATTCAGCTCCAGATGACAGATCAGACATTCCGAAAGGTTGAAGGTATAGTAACTGATGTCCCTATTAAAATAGATGATCATTTTGTCCATACAGACTTTTAGGTTATTGACATTGGAGAAGGCGAGTATGATCCACCCATCGTCCTTAGGAGACCTTTCCTCAGTACTGTTAAACCAATCATCTACATTGGAACTAGAGCATCTCATTCTCCCCAAAAAGTTTCAAAAGAGCAAGAACGGTATGTATCCCCTCAAGTAGAATTAGACTTTCACCATTGTTGTCGCCATCATCACCATACACCATTCATTTTGCCACACATGCACATCTTGATTTGACTTATTGACTTGTTTCTCTGGATCCATGGTTTGACTATGCAATAAATGTCTTGTAAGTATGTATACTTTATCTCCCACCTATGAGCTCCAGATATCAAAAGCCTTATTAAAGTAGGGTGAGAGAGAGAGAGAGCAAGGTCACTGTGCTTTATACTACAAATACCACATACTTTGAGAGAGAAGGGATATACCATCACTGCCTTGGTAAGGATCCAGAAATACCACAAAAGAGAGATCTGAGAGAGTCATACAAGGAATCTCTGAGTTTTATTTGAAAATCTGCAAAAACTCCAGAGCTATGGCTAATCAAGAATAAGAGACATGGCGCTTGACTAGACCGTTCTATCTTTTAACTGCTCAAGACAGAAATGACGGTTACAAGTCCCATGGTAAAAGGTAAAATGAGTAAGTTTTAAATCTTGACGGTTTACTCTAACTCAGAGATGAGACCTTATTTGAAAGCATGTGTACCATCAAAACTCAAAGGTATTACGCAACTTCTGATCCATCACTAAGATTATCCTTGCTCAAGGACGAGCAAGAGGTAAGCTTGGGGGAGTTTGTTGACATTCCTTAAGTATCAAATATAATCAACAAATAAACAAAGAAAAGGATCCAAATGCAACCGGCACCTAGACTTAGGGTTTTATCGGACAGAATTCCATGAGTTTTGGTGTTTGTCTATTTCTGCAGGGGGTTATCAGGAATTATGGAAGAAAGGCCCACACATCAGGTTTACATAGAGATATTAATGTGCACCCCAATTATCTAACATCTAGAAGAGTCCAGAAGCCACGGGAACGAGTGGGAGGCCGAGCGAGCCCGAGGGCAGGGCGCCCGCCCTCCCCCCTTGGGCGCTCGCCCTGGCCTGAGAGCCAATCAGGCTCCGCCTCGCGGATCATGCTCCACCGACCTAAGGGATTAAGGAAAACCATGCGATTAAGGTCGGTTTGATCTGATGGTCCATATTCATTTGGAGGGACTATATAAGCAGACCCCCTGGCCCTTGGAGGAGAGGACCGGAGAAACCCTAATTCATTCATACATCTTTGGAGAAGAAGTCCCTGATCAAGCACTAGAGCCACCACATCAACTAGATCTCTAGTTTTGCATCTCTAGTTTAGCATAGCTACATAGGATTAGAACTAGAAGGAGTCAATCTTCGATTGGTTTCCGGATCTGTCAAGAGGATTCTTGGTAATTCCTCAACTGTTCTTCATTTGTTCATCATTGTTCTTCAATATTATGAATATGACTTTATTCTACTTCAATATATTGATTATGACTTTGCTCTACTTGTTTATATTTGCAATTATATTGTTCTTAATTTATCATAGTTATATGCTTGTCGTAGTCAGATTGGAATTATATACATGTTTAGGATCGTATAGCGTTTATCCATGTGTACAATGGGTAAATGATAAGTATTATGTAGGCGTGGTGCCTATGCCGTATTTATCTGCGATTGTACCCTATATGCTGGATCGCGGGGTAGTTCGTGGTGGTGACAGCTCCATTGATTCTTGTATAGTCCCCCTCTCGTGTATAGGGCAGGTAGAGCAACATTATTACAGGGGAGTGATTGCTATGTTTCTCATCTTCCTTGATAATATCACTATGCATGGGCGTAGTCCTGTCTCACAATGATTGCCAAGTATAATTGCACTAACTATGATATGCTAGACTTTATAGTTAAGAATAACTTAGGAAATATTCTTGTAGTTCATCCTAATTCCATGCTAATGACTTGCTAGAATATCTGTTGAGGTGCTTATCATTATTATATGTGGCTAGTTATGCTGATCAGATTAATTATGTTTGTCACCAGTCATACTTTTTCTATATTTTATGTGACATTTATCCCTGTATGAAAGAGATAGATAAATGCTCTCCATTATACATGCAATGATGGATACTCAATTCCAGATTTCATTCCATAATCAACATTGAAGATTAGCAATCCCTTCCCAGTGGTAAAAATATAAATAACGATACCTGGAATACTTTCCGATTAAAATGCTACATCGGTATTAATCTGTGCGCTTGCAGATCTCATTTATTATTCATTCAGAAGAGCAATTGCATATTTCAATACCGCGTCTCTCATGTCATGCTGGGGATGACAACTTGGCTTAAGTGGAATGAGGGATAGGTTTGGCATTTTTGGCACCATTATCAGAACTAGAAAACTAAGTCTACTTTTGGTAATGACGTTAAGAATGCCCAAAAGATGTGAACCTAATGGTATACCTAAATCTTTGATTACCACTTGATGAGAACAAGGGTGGCCCGATCTTCCGAAAGGTTTTGATAACTCTCGATTTGGTGGAGACGAGACACAATTCGATCCGGCTTCCGAACAACACGATCTGAAACCCTGCAATTTTTTTTCGATATTTTTCTTTTAGTTACGAGCACCAAAGGAGTAACCACAGAAAATTTGAGCTTAAACAAGTGAAACACATGGCCTGCGGAATTTTTTGAAGATTGTGAAAAATGTGAAAAAAACTTGACGAGGTGAAAACTCAAAATTTGGAGGTGAATTTGGAGGTTCTATAATTTTCAAACCCACCAATGGAGGGGACAGACATATCTGAAATTTTTTTCTGATCAATTTTGATATATGGAACGTTGAAATCGGAGTTCGTATGCGAAAGTTATGGCTATTTTACGAACGGACTCCAAATTAGAGGACAAAATGGTACGAAAGTAGGAAAAATTCGCGGCGGTGGCTAGAAATTGATGGAAACGGTGGGAAAAAACACACAAACTGGACTCTAACAAGACCTAACTAGCAACAAGACCTCGACCAGGACACAAACTCAACACTGTGGACTGTGAAACTGAAATATACAAAGGCTATGGCGCGGAAGGGTTGTAGGACAATAAAACGATATGACACTGGACTTATGGGACAAACACAAGAACACTCAAAAGTAAGGGTAGATGTGAACCTAATGGTATACCTAAAGCTTTGATTACCACATGATGAGAATAAAGGTGATCCGATCTTCTGAAAGGTTCTGGTAACTCTCAATTTGGTGGAGACGAGACACAAATCGATCCAGCTTCCGAATAACATGATCCGAAACGCTACAATTTTTTTTTATTTTTTTGATACTTTTCTTTTAGTTAGAGCACCAATGGAGTAACCACAGAAAATTTGAGCTTAAACCAGTGAAAAACATGGCCTATGAAAATTTCTGAAAATTGTGAAAAAACATCACGAGGTGAAAACTCAAACTTCGGAGGTGAATTTGGAGGTTCTAAATTTTCAAACCTACCAATGGAGTGACAAACAGATCCAAAATTTTTTCTGATCGATTTTGATATATGGAATGTTGTAAACGGAGCTCGTATGTGAAAGTTATGGCTATTTTACGAACGGACTCCAAGTTAGAGGACAAAACGGTCCGAAAGTGGGAAAAATTTGCGGTGGTGGCTAGAAATTGATGGAAACGGTGGGGGAAAATACATGAACTGGACTCTAACAAGACCTAACCAGCAACAAGACCTCGACAAGGACACAAACTCAACACTGCGGACTCTGAAACTGAAATATGCAAAGGCTATGACGCGGAAGGGTTGTAGGACAAGAAAACGATATGACACAGGACTTATGGGACGAACCAAGAACACTCGAAACTAAAGGTAGATGTGAACCTAACGGTATACCTAAAGCTTTGATTTCCACATATGAGAACAAGGGTGACCCGATCTTCTGAAGTTCTGGTAACTCTCGATTTGGTGGAGACGAGACACAAATCGATCCGGCTTCCGAACAACACGATCCGAAACCCTGCAATTTTTTTTTGATATTTTTATTTTAGTTAGAGCACCAAAGGAGTAACCACAGAAAATTTGAGCTTAAACCAGTGAAAGACATGGCCTACGAAAATTTCTGAAAATTGTGAAAAATGTGAAAAAAACATCACGAGGTGAAAACTCAAACTTCAGTTGTGAATTTGGAGGTCCTAAAATTTTCAAACCAGCCATGGGAGGGGACAGACAGATCCGAAATTTTTTTCTGATCGATTTTGATATATGGAACATTGAAATCGGAGCTCGTATGCGAAAGTTATGGCTATTTTACGAACGGACTCCAAATTAGAGGACAAAATGGTCCGAAAGTGGGAAAAATTTGCGGCGGTGGCTAGAAATTGATGGAAACGGTGGGGGAAAATACATGAACTGGACTCTAACAAGACCTAACCAGCAATAAGACCTCGACGAGGACACAAACTCAACACTGCGGACTCTAAAACTGAAATATGCAAAGGCTATGACGTGGAAGGGTTGTAGGACAAGAAAACGATATGACACTGCACTTATGGGACGAACACAAGAACACTCCAAACTAAGGGTAGATGTGAACCTAATGGTATACCTAAAGCTTTGATTCCCACATGATGAGAACAAGGGTGACCCGATCTTCTGAAAGGTTCTGGTAACTCTTGATTTGGTGGAGACGAGACACAAATCGATCCGGGTTCCGAACAACACGATCCGAAACCCTACAATTTTTTTTATTTTTTTGATATTTTTCTTTTAGTTAGAGCACCAATGGAGTAACCACAGAAAATTTGAGCTTAAACCAGTGAAAGACATGGCCTACGAAAATTTCTGAAAATTGTGAAAAATGTGAAAAAAACATCACGAGGTGAAAACTCAAACTTCAGTTGTGAATTTGGAGGTCCTAAAATTTGCAAACCAGCCAAGGGAGGGGACAGACAGATCCAAAATTTTTTTCTGATCGATTTTGATATATGGAACATTGAAATCGGAGCTCGTATGCGAAAGTTATGGCTATTTTACGAACGGACTCCAAGTTAGAGGACAAAACGGTCCGAAAGTGGGAAAAATTTGCGGTGGTGGCTAGAAATTGATGAAAACGGTGGGGGAAAATACATGAACTGGACTCTAACAAGACCTAACCAGCAACAAGACCTCGACAAGGACACAAACTCAACACTGCGGACTCTGAAACTGAAATATGCAAAGGCTATGACGCGGAAGGGTTATAGGACAAGAAAATGATATGACACAGGACTTATGGGACGAACCAAGAACACTCAAAACTAAAGGTAGATGTGAACCTAACGGTATACCTAAAGCTTTGATTTCCACATATGAGAACAAGGGTGACCCGATCTTCTGAAGTTCTGGTAACTCTCGATTTGGTGGAGACGAGACACAAATCGATCCGTCTTCCGAACAACACGATCCGAAACCCTGCAATTTTTTTTATTTTTTTTGATATTTTTATTTTAGTTAGAGCACCAAAGGAGTAACCACAGAAAATTTGAGCTTAAACCAGTGAAAGACATGGCCTACGAAAATTTCTGAAAATTGTGAAAAATGTGAAAAAAACATCACGAGGTGAAAACTCAAACTTCAGTTGTGAATTTGGAGGTCCTAAAATTTTCAAACCAGCCATGGGAGGGGACAGACAGATCTGAAATTTTTTTCTGATCGATTTTGATATATGGAACATTGAAATCGGAGCTCGTATGCGAAAGTTATGGCTATTTTACGAACGGACTCCAAATTAGAGGACAAAACGGTGCGAAAGTGGGCAAAATTTACGGTGGTGGCTAGAAATTGATGGAAACGGTGGGGGAAAATACATGAACTGGACTCTAACAAGACCTAACCAGCAACAAGACCTCGACAAGGACACAAACTCAACACTGCGGACTCTGAAACTGAAATATGCAAAGGCTATGACGCGGAAGGGTTGTAGGACAAGAAAACGATATGACACTGGACTTATGGGACGAACACAAGAACACTCGAAACTAAGGGTAGATTTGAACCTAATGGTATATCTAAATCTTTGATTTCCGCATGATGAGAACAAGGGTGACCCGATCTTCTGAAAGGTTCTGGTAACTCTCGATTGGTGGAGACGAGACACAAATCGATCCGGGTTCCGAACAACACGATCCGAAACCCTACAATTTTTTTATTTTTTTGATATTTTTCTTTTAGTTAGAGCACCAATGGAGTAACCACAGAAAATTTGAGCTTAAACCAGTGAAAAACATGGCCTACGAAAATTTCTGAAAATTGTGAAAAATGTGAAAAAACATCACGAGGTGAAAACTCAAACTTCGGAGGTGAATTTGGAGGTTCTAAATTTTCAAACCTACCAATGGAGAGACAAACAGATCCAAAATTTTTTCTGATCGATTTTGATATATGGAACGTTGTAAACGGAGCTCGTATGTGAAAGTTATGGCTATTTTACGAACGGACTCCAAGTTAGAGGACAAAACGGTCCGAAAGTGGGAAAAATTTGCGGTGGTGGCTAGAAATTGATGGAAACGGTGGGGGAAAATACATGAACTGGACTCTAACAAGACCTAACCAGCAACAAGACCTCGACAAGGACACAAACTCAACACTGCGGACTCTGAAACTGAAATATGCAAAGGCTATGACGCGGAAGGGTTGTAGGACAAGAAAACGATATGACACAGGACTTATGGGACGAACCAAGAACACTCGAAACTAAAGGTAGATGTGAACCTAATGGTATACCTAAAGCTTTGATTCCCACATGATGAGAACAAGGGTGACCCGATCTTCTAAAAGGTTCTGGTAACTCTCGATTTGGTGGAGACGAGACACAAATCGATCCGGCTTCCGAACAACACGATCCGAAACCCTGCAATTTTTTTTATTTTTTTTTGATATTTTTCTTTTAGTTAGAGCACCAAAGGAGTAACCACAGAAAATTTGAGCTTAAACCAGTGAAAGACATGGCCTACGAAAATTTCTAAAAATTGTGAAAAATGTGAAAAAAACATCACGAGGTGAAAACTCAAACTTCAGTTGTGAATTTGGAGGTCCTAAAATTTTCAAACCAGCCAAGGGAGGGGACAGACAGATCCGAAATTTTTTTTTGATCGATTTTGATATATGGAACATTGAAATTAGAGCTCGTATGCGAAAGTTATGGCTATTTTACGAACGAACTCCAAATTAGAGGACAAAACGGTGCGAAAGTGGGCAAAATTTACGGTGGTGGCTAGAAATTGATGGAAACGGTGGGAGAAAATACATGAACTGGACTCTAACAAGACCTATCCAGCAACAAGACCTCGACGAGGACACAAACTCAACACTGCGGACTCTAAAACTGAAATATGCAAAGGCTATGGCGTGGAAGGGTTGTATGACAGAAAAACGATATGACACTGGACTTATGGGACGAACACAAGAACACTCGAAACTAAGGGTAGATTTGAACCTAATGGTATATCTAAATCTTTGATTTCCACATGATGAGAACAAGGGTGACCCGATCTTCTGAAAGGTTCTAGTAACTCTCGATTTGGTGGAGACGAGACACAAATCGATCCGGGTTTCGAACAACACGATCCGAAACCCTACAATTTTTTTACTTTTTTGATATTTTTCTTTTAGTTAGAGCACCAATGGAGTAACCACAGAAAATTTGAGCTTAAACCAGTGAAAAACATGGCCTACGAAAATTTCTGAAAATTGTGAAAAATGTGAAAAAACATCACGAGGTGAAAACTCAAACTTCGGAGGTGAATTTGGAGGTTCTAAATTTTCAAACCTACCAATGGAGTGACAAACAGATCCAAAATTTTTTTCTAATCGATTTTGATATATGGAACGTTGTAAACGGAGCTCGTATGTGAAAGTTATGGCTATTTTACGAACGGACTCCAAGTTAGAGGACAAAACGGTCCGAAAGTGGGAAAAATTTGCGGTGGTGGCTAGAAATTGATGGAAACGGTGGGGGAAAATACATGAACTGGACTATAACAAGACCTAACCAGCAACAAGACCTCGACAAGGACACAAACTCAACACTGCGGACTCTGAAACTGAAATATGCAAAGGCTATGACGCGGAAGGGTTGTAGGACAAGAAAACGATATGACACAGGACTTATGGGACAAACCAAGAACACTCGAAACTAAAGGTAGATGTGAACCTAACGGTATACCTAAAGCTTTGATTTCCACATATGAGAACAAGGGTGACTCGATCTTCTGAAGTTCTGGTAACTCTCGATTTGGTGGAGACGAGACACAAATCGATCCGTCTTCCGAACAACACGATCCGAAACCCTGCATTTTTTTTTTGATATTTTTCCTTTAGTTAGAGCACCAAAGGAGTGACCACAGAAAATTTGAGCTTAAACTAGTGAAAGACATGGTCTACAAAAATTTCTGAAAATTATGTAAAATGTGAAAAAAAAACATCACGAGGTGAAAACTCAAACTTCAGAGGTGAATTTGGAGGTTCTAAAGTTTTCAAACTCGCCAATGGAGGGGACAGAGAGATCCGAAATTTTTTTCTGATCGATTTTGATATATTGAACGTTGAAATCAGAGCTCGTATGCGAAAGTTATGGCTATTTTACAAACAGACTCCAAATTAGAGGACAAAATGGTCCGAAAGTGGGAAAAATTTGCGGCGGTGGCTAGAAATTGATGGAAACGGTGGGGGAAAATACATGAACTGGACTCTAACAAGACCTAACCAGCAATAAGACCTCGACGAGGACACAAACTCAACACTGCGGACTCTGAAACTGAAATATGCAAAGGCTATGACGTCGAAGGGTTGTAGGACAAGAAAACGATATGACACTGCACTTATGGGACGAACACAAGAACACTCAAAACTAAGGGTAGATGTGAACTTAATGGTATACCTAAAGCTTTGATTCCCACATGATGAGAACAAGGGTGACCCGATCTTCTAAAAGGTTCTGGTAACTCTCGATTTGGTGGAGACGAGACACAAATCGATCCGGCTTCCGAACAACACGATCCGAAACCCTGCAATTTTTTTTATTTTTTTGATATTTTTATTTTAGTTAGAGCACCAAAGGAGTGACCACATAAAATTTGAGCTTAAACCAGTGAAAGACATGGCCTACGAAAATTTCTGAAAATTGTGAAAAATGTGAAAAAAACATCATGAGGTGAAAACTCAAACTTCAGTTGTGAATTTGGAGGTCCTAAAATTTGCAAACCAGCCAAGGGAGGGGACAGACAGATCCGAAATTTTTTTCTGATCGATTTTGATATATGGAACATTGAAATCGGAGCTCGTATGCGAAAGTTATGGCTATTTTACGAACGGACTCCAAATTAGAGGACAAAACGGTGCGAAAGTGGGCAAAATTTACGGTGGTGGCTAGAAATTGATGGAAACGGTGGGGGAAATTACATGAACTGAACTCTAACAAGACCTAACCAGCAACAAGACCTCGACGAGGACACAAACTCAACACTGCGGACTCTAAAACTGAAATATGCAAAGGCTATGGCGTGGAAGGGTTGTAGGACAGAAAAACGATATGACACTGGACTTATGGGACGGACACAAGAACACTCGAAACTAAGGGTAGATTTGAACCTAATGGTATATCTAAATCTTTGATTTCCACATGATGAGAAAAAGGGTGACCCGATCTTCTGAAAGGTTCTGGTAACTCTTGATTTGGTGGAGACGAGACACAAATCGATCCGGGTTCCGAACAACACGATCCGAAACCCTACAATTTTTTTTTATTTTTTTGATATTTTTCTTTTAGTTAGAGCACCAATGGAGTAACCACAGAAAATTTGAGCTTAAACCAGTGAAAAACATGGCCTACGAAAATTTCTGAAAATTGTGAAAAATGTGAAAAACATCACGAGGTGAAAACTCAAACTTCGGAGGTGAATTTGGAGGTTCTAAATTTTCAAACCTACCAATGGAGTGACAAACAGATCCAAAATTTTTTCTGATCGATTTTGATATATGGAACGTTGTAAACGGAGCTCGTATGTGAAAGTTATGGCTATTTTACGAACGGACTCCAAGTTAGAGGACAAAACGGTCCGAAAGTGGGAAAAATTTGCGGTGGTGGCTAGAAATTGATGGAAACGGTGGGGGAAAATACATGAACTGGACTCTAACAAGACCTAACCAGCAACAAGACCTCGACAAGGACACAAACTCAACACTGCGGACTCTGAAACTGAAATATGCAAAGGCTATGACGCGGAAGGGTTGTAGGACAAGAAAACGATATGACACAGGACTTATGGGACGAACCAAGAACACTCGAAACTAAAGGTAGATGTGAACCTAACGGTATACCTAAAGCTTTGATTTCCACATATGAGAACAAGGGTGACCCGATCTTCTGAAGTTCTGGTAACTCTCGATTTGGTGGAGACGAGACACAAATCGATCCGTCTTCCGAACAACACGATCCGAAACCCTGCATTTTTTTTTGATATTTTTCTTTTAGTTAGAGCACCAAAGGAGTGACCACAGAAAATTTGAGCTTAAACTAGTGAAAGACATGGCCTACAAAAATTTCTGAAAATTATGTAAAATGTGAAAAAAAAACATCACGAGGTGAAAACTCAAACTTCAGAGGTGAATTTGGAGGTTCTAAAGTTTTCAAACTCGCCAATGGAGGGGACAGAGAGATCCAAAATTTTTTTCTGATCGATTTTGATATATTGAACGTTGAAATCAGAGCTCGTATGCGAAAGTTATGGCTATTTTACAAACAGACTCCAAATTAGAGGACAAAATGGTCCGAAAGTGGGAAAAATTTACGGCGGTGGTTAGAAATTGATGGAAACGGTGGGGGAAAATACATGAACTGGACTCTAACAAGACCTAACCAGCAATAAGACCTCGACGAGGACACAAACTCAACACTGCGGACTCTGAAACTGAAATATGCAAAGGCTATGACGTGGAAGGGTTGTAGGACAAGAAACGATATGACACTGCACTTATGGGACGAACACAAGAACACTCAAAACTAAGGGTAGATGTGAACCTAAAGGTATACCTAAAGCTTTGATTCCCACATGATGAGAACAAGGGTGACCCGATCTTCTAAAAGGTTCTGGTAACTCTCGATTTGGTGGAGACGAGACACAAATCGATCCGGCTTCCGAACAACACGATCCGAAACCCTGCAAATTTTTTTATTTTTTTGATATTTTTCTTTTAGTTAGAGCACCAAAGGAGTGACCACAGAAAATTTGAGCTTAAACCAGTGAAAGACATGGCCTACGAAAATTTCTGAAAATTGTGAAAAATGTGAAAAAAACATCATGAGGTGAAAACTCAAACTTCAGTTGTGAATTTGGAGGTCCTAAAATTTGCAAACCAGCCAAGGGAGGGGACAGACAGATCCGAAATTTTTTTCTGATCGATTTTGATATATGGAACATTGAAATCGGAGCTCGTATGCGAAAGTTATGGCTATTTTACGAACGGACTCCAAATTAGAGGACAAAACGGTGCGAAAGTGGGCAAAATTTACGGTGGTGGCTAGAAATTGATGGAAACGGTGGGGGAAAATACATGAACTGGACTCTAACAAGACCTAACCAGCAACAAGACCTCGACAAGGACACAAACTCAACACTGCGGACTCTGAAACTGAAATATGCAAAGGCTATGACGCGGAAGGGTTGTAGGACAAGAAAACGATATGACACAGGAGTTATGGGACGAACCAAGAACACTCGAAACTAAAGGTAGATGTGAACCTAACGGTATACCTAAAGCTTTGATTTCCACATATGAGAACAAGGGTGAACCGATCTTCTAAAAGGTTCTGGTAACTCTCGATTTGGTGGAGACGAGACACAAATCGATCCGGGTTCCGAACAACACGATCCGAAACCCTGCAATTTTTTTTATTTTTTTTGATATTTTTCTTTTAGTTAGAGCACCAAAGGAGTAACCACAGAAAATTTGAGCTTAAACCAGTGAAAAACATGGCCTACGAAAATTTCTGAAAATTGTGAAAAATGTGAAAAACATCACGAGGTGAAAACTCAAACTTCGGAGGTGAATTTGGAGGTTCTAAATTTTCAAACCTACCAATGGAGTGACAAACAGATCCAAAATTTTTTCTGATCGATTTTGATATATGGAACGTTGTAAACGGAGCTCGTATGTGAAAGTTATGGCTATTTTACGAACGGACTCCAAGTTAGAGGACAAAACGGTCCGAAAGTGGGAAAAATTTGCGGTGGTGGCTAGAAATTGATGGAAACGGTGGGGGAAAATACATGAACTGGACTCTAACAAGACCTAACCAGCAACAAGACCTCGACAAGGACACAAACTCAACACTGCGGACTCTGAAACTGAAATATGCAAAGGCTATGACGCGGAAGGGTTGTAGGACAAGAAAACGATATGACACAGGACTTATGGGACGAACCAAGAACACTCGAAACTAAAGGTAGATGTGAACCTAACGGTATACCTAAAGCTTTGATTTCCACATATGAGAACAAGGGTGACCCGATCTTCTGAAGTTCTGGTAACTCTCGATTTGGTGGAGACGAGACACAAATCGATCCGTCTTCCGAACAACACGATCCGAAACCCTGCATTTTTTTTTGATATTTTTCTTTTAGTTAGAGCACCAAAGGAGTGACCACAGAAAATTTGAGCTTAAACTAGTGAAAGACATGGCCTACAAAAATTTCTGAAAATTATGTAAAATGTGAAAAAAAAACATCACGAGGTGAAAACTCAAACTTCAGAGGTGAATTTGGAGGTTCTAAAGTTTTCAAACTCGCCAATGGAGGGGACAGAGAGATCCAAAATTTTTTTCTGATCGATTTTGATATATTGAACGTTGAAATCAGAGCTCGTATGCGAAAGTTATGGCTATTTTACAAACAGACTCCAAATTAGAGGACAAAATGGTCCGAAAGTGGGAAAAATTTGCGGCGGTGGCTAGAAATTGATGGAAACGGTGGGGGAAAATACATGAACTGGACTCTAACAAGACCTAACCAGCAATAAGACCTCGACGAGGACACAAACTCAACACTGCGGACTCTGAAACTGAAATATGCAAAGGCTATGACGTGGAAGGGTTGTAGGACAAGAAAACGATATGACACTGCACTTATGGGACGAACACAAGAACACTCAAAACTAAGGGTAGATGTGAACCTAATGGTATACCTAAAGCTTTGATTCCCACATGATGAGAACAAGGGTGACCCGATCTTCTAAAAGGTTCTGGTAACTCTCGATTTGGTGGAGACGAGACACAAATCGATCCGGCTTCCGAACAACACGATCCGAAACCCTGCAATTTTTTTTATTTTTTTGATATTTTTCTTTTAGTTAGAGCACCAAAGGAGTGACCACAGAAAATTTGAGCTTAAACCAGTGAAAGACTTGGCCTACGAAAATTTCTGAAAATTATGTAAAATGTGAAAAAAAAACATCACAAGGTGAAAACTCAAAATTCAGAGGTGAATTTGGAGGTTCTAAAGTTTTCAAACTCGCCAATAGAGGGGACAGAGAGATCCGAAATTTTTTTCTGATCGACTTTGATATATTGAACGTTGAAATCAGAGCTCGTATGCGAAAGTTATGGCTATTTTACAAACAGACTCCAAATTAGAGGACAAAATGGTCCGAAAGTGGGAAAAATTTGCGGCGGTGGCTACAAATTGATGGAAACGGTGGGGGAAAATACATGAACTGGACTCTAACAAGACCTAACCAGCAATAAGACCTCGACGAGGACACAAACTCAACGCTGCGGACTCTGAAACTGAAATATGCAAAGGCTATGACGTGGAAGGGTTGTAGGACAAGAAAACGATATGACACTGCACTTATGGGACGAACACAAGAACACTCAAAACTAAGGCTAGATGTGAACCTAATGGTATACCTAAAGCTTTGATTCCCACATGATGAGAACAAGGGTGACCCGATCTTCTAAAAGGTTCTGGTAACTCTCGATTTGGTGCAGACGAGACACAAATCGATCCGGCTT